>NC_044205.1:25000840-25300840 GCF_900880675.1 Sparus aurata
CAATCAACCAACCCGCCAAACAACCAACCCCCCAACCAATCAACCAACCTGCCAACCCACCAATCAACCCACCATCCCACCAATCCACTAACCTACCAACCAACTAAGAAACCAACCAACCAACCAACAAGTCAAACAAACCAAAACACTTTCAAACAAATCAACACACCAAACAACCAACCAACAAACGAAAACGAGTGAAAACACAACCTCTGTAGTGGGGATGTAAAAAAGAAAAAAAGTAGTTAAGCTCTGATTTTTTTTTACCAAAGAGAGCAGAGAATGGATCTGAACGTTGAGTACTAAAACTGTTACCTGTATTGAAAGATATCAGCAAGCACCGGTGGCTCAGACTCAAACTAGGCTTATGTAATATTCCAACACTAATACCTTTGGCTCCGTTTGTGACCTTTGGGTCACACTTCAGAGTTAGTTAAACAGCTGGTTTGACACAGCTGAGGGCTGTTTGACTGTATGATTAGAGAGGTAGTCTTTTCACGGAACAGCTGAAGCCCGGTGCAAACTTTAGTTCCAGACAGAAACCCTCAAGTTGGCACAAAACCTGCACTCTTCAGAAAGAATGCATGCAGTGTGACCAGTGCCAAGATGTGTCTTTACCTTGTTGTGAGCTGTCCCAGATGCCACACCTTTAAGAAAAAAAAAAAGAGAAATCTTGATTTTTATTGTGGCCAAAAACAAGATGTGCTTGGAGTTGGAATATCTTGTGACATGGGAGGAAAGGGTTGTCAAATAAGAGATCAGTAGGATGGGCAGGGCAGAAGGGAAGGAGAAAACACACCAGACATGTTTCTTTTGTTAAAATCACTGAATCTACATTCATGTTTGTGACCATGAAGAATGGTTGTTGGTTGGTTTGTCACTCTGTCGCCTGTGACATGTCTGAAAGTATTCTTGGCAAAGATAAGATGCAACAATGAGATTTATTTCATGAGGAAATAAATGGCGTTGAAAGAGGGAGGCAACACTTTGACTTCTCGCCTTTGCTCGTTGAATGTCGCAATTTTTTGCACATGTCCCTGATCTCACAAGCTTGAAAGTGGGAGACTTGGTGGTTTGTGCTTTCACATGCCAACAAGAGAGTCTGTCAGCAAAAATGTCTTTTTCCTGCCTAAAAATGGCCAAAAATGACTGCAGTGGGAAACATCTTTTTTTATTACACAACAAAGGCTTGCATAATTGAATTGAATAATTGAATAATTGAATTAAACTTCATGCTACATTACACAAACATGAAATATACAGTTTTTGAACTTGCACTATGTGTCAGTGTAAATGTAAGTGGCAGCAACGAGACAGCGTTGACAACATGGTAAGCAACTTCACATTACATGTCCATCAAGTATGACCACTTCTTCTCTGCTGGCTCAGAACACGGTTTGTCTGTCGAGTGTGACAGCTTGATCCGAGATGTTGTGGTGGAGACAGGTCTCTGTAAACGTGGGCACAACAGTCTCTGATTTTCCATTTGCTTTGACAGTCTTGACTCCCATTTTTCCATTTTATTTTCCTGCAACTGGACATTAGCCAGGAGCAGCCTGAAGTCCAAGCTGGATTAATATGGCTCTCCTTCCTTGATCATGGTCGAAAGAAATGCATTTCTTAAAATGTATTTTGATGCATGCCGATGCTGCTGCATCTGCATGTGTCGCCATTGCCACATGAATAAGAATACTCAAATTATACAAAATGTTGTATAAACCCAGAGAAATCCGTACTTTTATTCCATGTTAATTTGTTTGTGTCTCGCTGTAACCTCTCGGTAAACGCAGTAGGCGAATGTGACATCATAAATCTTTAATACGTCACCTCATCCGTGAACCAGATCTATGCCTTGAGTCATACATTTTTTAATTGGTGATGTTGGTTGCTTAAAAATTAAACAGTAAATCCCATCATCCCAGGCCACTTCATAACTACATCAAATGACATCTCCCGTTTGTTTTTTTTAAATCGTTTCTTGAAACCGCGAGCTGTGGAAAATACATGTTAAACAAATCATCTTTTGTATAATTTATGTACATTCACCGCCTTGCACAATCACCTGGAAGCTGTCCCAGAAAAACACGTCGGGCTACTGAATAGCGGGCATTTGTTTATGAGGTGCCCTGCTGAATGGCACTGCAGCACTGATGATAGTGGGAGGGGAACCTTGAGTCTGGGGATCAAATCAGCCAATTTCCAGCACAAGCCTGCCTCTCTAAAACTCAAGGACTGGAACAGTGCAGCTTGCATGTTAAGGAAGGCTTCTGTTTATTTTTCCTAAGCATGAATGTGTCATTGAAATAGGATCTTTTAATTTTTAATTACAGGAGCTAATCCCTTTGTTGATTATCTTCTTGAGCTTCATTTTTTTTTTTTTTGCTTCTTACAACCTGCAGATTAACGAAAAATGAACAAACTTATAACAAAACAAGGAGTCTAGCTGATTGTAAAGGATTTTGATGTTCCTCATGTATGTCACCAGACGGAAATAGGCGAGCTGGGTGCCGAGCACTAATAGCTACACTAATTAAAGTGGGCTCAATCCTCCTCACCTTTGGTTGGTGTGTGTATAAAGGGCAGAGTTGTAGCTGGGGTTGAAGCCCAGTTAATGAGGTTTGCTGGGGCGGCGGCGTGGCTGCAGCGCGATGTTGTTTCTCCGACGTTTCCTTTCCGTTGACCTCGGCTCATTACCGCGCATGAGAAGAGGTGACAGTGGCGCCACGACCCCCGTGGTCCGATTCATTACCCTGCATCCTGCACCCTGCCTTCCCCAGCAACACGGCGCTTTCACAGATTCAAGGTGACGGCGGCGAGAGCTGGAAAAAGAAGAGTGATAAAATGAGGGGGAGAAGGCAAGAGAAATGAGAATACAGATGGTCCAAGGGGAGGAGTCACACTTGAGCGAAAGGTCTGATTAATAAACGCCCTTAATTTGTGATCCATTCATGAAATATTATCTCTGCTGGGAGTATCGAAGGACACATCAGCGAGGGGAGAAACTTGGATGAGTAATACTCTTTGATCTGGACAGGCTTGTGTTTGAAACCTTTCAACACAAAGGATTAGGACAGTAGCAAATAAAAAATAGGAGGTTTTGAGCGGGTCCTGTATGGAAGTGTAATTACACCGGTGTCTCCATACGAAGCGGCACACTGAGGTGTAGAAAGCTCGACACGCCGTCTCTCAGCAGCGCTAAATTAGCTTTTGGAAGTGTCATGTCGGAGTTGTTGGACTTATCCTCAGCAGGAATCCTCCCCTCGCCCCCTCCGTCGACCTGTCAGCTCCCATATCACTGCTGCAGTGTCAGACGAGGCCTCTCACCCTGCAGAGCATCGCGGCAGCCCTGTTCCCCTCTCCCCGTGGCAGCTTGTCACCTGCGTACACCCCACCCCATCACTTCCTCCCTCTGCCTGTCTCTTTACCTCCCATTCCACTCTCATTTCCTCGCCGTGTTTTTTAAAGCGAGCCAAAAAGAGCGAGCAGATGACCTGCACGAGCTGGCCTGTGACTCTCACACACACACTCTCTTAATTCCTCTTCGCTTCATCCGCTCCTTTCTATTTCCTCTCTTTCTCTATACGGGGTCTCTCTTCTCATCTGTTTCATTAGATCCCGCGTCCAGTGTCATCCTCACTTTGAGGTCACAGAGTGCGACGCCACCAATCCTGCTGGAAAGCTCCGCCTTATCGCCGGTCTCATGCCTCTGCTCACTATGCTCAGCGATATGCGGGAGACAGATCGTGGAGGTGCACTACTGAGGAATATACAGCATATCATTTCTTAGGAGCACAAATTATGAAATAAGCATGTTTAAAAGGGAGCTCTGGTTCATTTTATTTTCATAGTTTTTGACGTCAATCCTTTTAATTCATGTTGATATGATTTCAAATTGGAGCCTGAGCGATATTTTGGTAGTAAAAAATTCCGGTATCAATATTATCAGCCGATTCAGCTCCACATTTTAGGAATCTTGGGGCAAAGATGTGATATACCAGAGGCATTGATAGTCTACAGTTAACAATATATATCAGAATTGGACACACAGATACAGATATATCATCGATAGGCCAGAATCGGCTGATAATATAAACTTGATTTAGCTGCGTTAAACTGAATAATGTTTTGAGAGAGGCAGTTTTTACATTTGTAGGACAGGATTGTATTTTATCAATTGTCTTGTGTTGTTGGAATATAATGACAAATAGATTGGCAAATCATCTGTGTAAAGATGAAAACTAATGATGTGCCTATTGAGGATTGGACCTGGCAGTAGCATATGAATGGAGAATAACAATGGGCTGAGGAGTGAGCCTTGAGGTACTCCGTAGAAGAAAAGGGCGGTGGATGATCTACAATTGCCGTGGGCTACACATAATTTCCTATTAGATAGGAAGGAAAACAATCTTGAAATGTACTAGATGTGCCGACCCAGTGCTTAAGAAGCTCAGTTAAAATTACATGGTCAAAAAACAATCAATCAAATATCAATAAAACAGATGTTTGGCCGTTTTCAGCTGCCAAGAGAATGTCAATAAGAACTCCTGAAAGTGCCGTTTCAGTGCGATGCGCTCCTTTAAATCAGAATGAAATCTATTAAAGAGCCTGTTGCCATTCATTCAGTCGATGAACTGCCCGGTTCCAGGACCTTAGCTTGAGAGGGAAGTTTAGATGTGAGGCGTAGGTTCTTTGAAATTGATAGATCGTGTTTTTAAAAATGGTTGAACTTGACCATCCCCTTACCCAGACTTTTCTTGCTATCAAAAGATTAAGCTTTAAGATAAAACAGCTAGTCTGACGCAATACCAAATCTGTCTACTTGGAACTTCAAAGTTTATAAGACAAGTTTGGGCATTATTTGGGATTATGTACTTTTTAATTCTAACTTCTCAATACCACTGGAATTTCACGCCTGTCGCACTCTGTTGTATTAATGTCACCTTGTTTTCAGATCTCAGCAATTACTGCGGTACGATTTTGTCGGCAAATTCTGAAAGAGATCCAAGTTTTAAACCCAAATTATCCTTTTAAAGTGTGTTTCTGCATATAATCACAGTTACAGCTCTTATTATTGATGGTAAAATATGCCTGAATCTTTCTAAGGGCATGTCAGGCTTACCCAAAGTTGGGCAATTTGCAAATTGACTTCATCTATGCCTCATCTTTGCACTCCGTGTGAACTGAGCCATCTGAGTGGAGCCGCTGCTGTGCAGTCGGTAGAAAGACTTCTCTCTCTTTTCTTGTCTTCCTAGGCTCCCTTCTGTTTTTATCACCTTGTTTCTCCCTTCTTTGTTACTCTTATAAAAGCCTCCTGATCACTACAGCTGGAGAAAGCAGCCTCATGTACAAAGAGTGCAGGCAGCGGGGGGTGCTAAACAAGACTTCTTGTGCACGTCTCTCTATAATGGGGAGGTGGTATGCTCAGAGACGCCGCAGAAGGCGAAGTCGTTGCGGATAGTGGCTCACTTACTCTCTTCTCTAATGGGCTGATGCATGCCAAGCAAATGAGCGTGCCCCGACTGGCCTGGGTCCAGTCCCTCCCCTGCCACTGGAATGATCACGCTCATTATCTTATTTCGCTCCTGGGTCAACGAGAACAACACGGTCATTGCTTTTCGCCAGCATCGTGTTAACGAAGGTAATTTTTCCCGCACCTCTCCCTCTTTTCTATTTCTCTCTGGGGAATCTATGCCATCTGGTATTGTCGGTGGCACTGAAATGGGCGGTGTGGAGGGGTATCAAAGCGGCCTGTCCTGCAGTTGATCAAGGGAGAAATCCTGCAGGTGGCTGCCTGTCTCTGGAGTAACATGGCCAGAGGCAAGAAATCCTCACAGGAAGGGGTGAGACGATCATTTCTGGGTGGAGACTTGTACAATATGTGGACTTTCTCTGGCTCCACATGAGTAATGTTATGATTAATGTATTGAGAGGGAAGAAGAAGAAAGAGAGAGAGACTTTTGTATTGGGTTTTAGATGTGGGGATATTTCCCCTGTGTAGACTTTCATATCCATTACCTGAAGTGCCTGGCAGTCAGTGCCACAAATGGAAATCCCAGTCACTCTTTATCATAACTCTGACATTCAATATTAAAAATACATTCAAGCATGATTGAATGTTTGATGGTGTTATTCTGTGACTGATCTAAGTGCCTGGCAGCTGCATATCAATTGGGGAGTGGTGCATTAGTAGAGGCAAACATAAAACATCACCCCTGCCAGCAGTTTCTTCCCCTGAGGATTTTTCCCTTTTTTTCTCACCATTACTGCTGCATCCTTACAAACAAGGCAATTTGACTTGTGTGTCATATTACTGTTGGCAAAGAAAAGGCGCGAGATGAGTCTGAGTTTGCCGCGACTCGCACATCTTGTCCAGCAGTCTCGCGTTAATCTCACTTGTTCCCTTCCATTATCTCTGCATCTAGCTATCTAATCATAGACCCGAGGGGCAGAACCTGTCATGAACGCTGACCCTGCACACCCCCCCCCCCCCCCCCACCCCCCCCCCCCCCCCCCCCCACCCCACCCCGACATCAAACAAGAAAACTGCACACAAGAACGTCAGAAAAATAAACCGCTGATGGCTGCTGACAAAGAATCAGATGGGAGGCATCACTCATCCAGCACTTAGTCCCAATTGTGATCTCAAGTATAAATTAACCATGCTGGAGAATGGCTGCAGCCTCTTCAAGAAACGTGCGCTGCCAGTGAAATGGAGTTTTTCTGAGGGGACAGGGAGCAATCTCTCTGGGGGATTTAGCTCCGCTTCCAGTGTCCAGATCAAATGAAAAATGAATCATTCTGCAGTGGGGGAGAATATAACGCATGACTAAAGGGGTTGAGGAAGCTGGTGGTTGGGGGAGGCACTGTAGTGTAAAATGTAATTGTTGGACGATGGAGACGCACCAAAATGTACTGTATGGTAAGGGAATTTAAAGAAAAATAGACCGCACTATCAAAGCCTTGATCAATCATAAAGACCCTTGGATCTGTGACAATCTCATGGGGTCATGTAATGTCTTTTTGACGATCAAACGTAGATCTTCATCGTAGCGAACATCCTTGTTGACTTTGTTCAAACATGCTAGGACCATTAGTGGACAGAGTTGCCGCACTGGAGCAATATACGACATATATAGAACATTCATCCTCCGTTGCACAGTGGCAGGAATTTTGTACAAATGTGTTGAGGTAAAAATAATATCATCAATGAAGAAGAGTATTCGCGCAAGCTGCCACTTTTATGAAATATGAAAGGTATTATACTGTTGAGGGACTATTTATTCTTACTTTTTGATTGATGACGGTTTTCAGTGCTGGAATAAAGCTTCAAACTCTGCCACTACTTGTCTATTCATCATTTCAACCTCCCCAATAGTCTTCCAGATTAATTTGCAAGATCATGTTTCATTTTCTCTGGCAGATACGGCCTGGTCACACTTGGATTCAGATAGATTTCTCACTTTTCTGCTTTGTGACGGGCCAATCGCAACCGTTTATTATGGGACTGGTTTGATTACTGACAGAAGTCGCACGTCACACTCTCCAACTGCGTCCAGGCTGCAGGTCTTTCCAGTGCAATATGCCAGGCTCACAAGAATCTGATGAAGTTGTCAAACTAAACAGTTATGATCAAGCATGAATCAAGATTCTATTACTGTGTTGCCCATTTCCCACCTCAAATGTTTACAGAAACACATTTTAATGAACTTTTATAGCTAATATAGTTATTTGAGGAAGTTTGTATCCAGGCTGCAATTGTTTTATGATATAAAACCGACCAAGCAGCGCCCAACTTGTGTGTTGCTTTACCCTTTATCATGTACGTAACCTGTGGAAACCCGACCAAAGAAACGAGGGGTCAGTTCACTAGATACCTCAACATACAAGTTACAAAAAAGCAGGGAGGCGTGGAGTAATTCTTTTGCTAGCAACCCCAATTTTTGATAAAGGAAATTCAAAAATGACTTCTCAGATGTGTAACTGAAATGAAATGAACCAGACTGCTGGTGGAAACCAGGTTTATATAAAAGAGCAGGTCCTCATGGTTTCTATAGTAGCCCTGAATGGACAAACAAACTGGACAATAGTCTTTTGTGTTTTAATGCAATTACCGTATGTTCTCCCACATGCTTTGAAGAGGAGTGTAACCATGAGATGCTCCAGTCTAAACAAGGAAGAGGATACTTCCTATTAGGGTTATTTTGTCAAAACTACACAATTATCTTAAGATCAAGAATGAACTTTCATTCTCATTTCAAAACTGTGTCATTATGTAATTATTTTAATTAAAGTATTTCAGAGTGTTATTAGTTCTGTAACACTCTCTGAAACAAAGTTACGGTAGACTTGGCAATGAAACAAACAAATTAAAAATATCCTGAAAAAAAAAAGGGTTTCTTAACTGGTTCAGGAAGCTGTTTTAATACCGTTGTGAATAAGAAATTATGATTTTAAAAAAAGATATCTTTGCAGAGCACAAGATTGGCAGTGTATTAATAAAACACATCTATTCAGTCCATGGCCTTGTGCACATTGTATCCAGTGACTGCGCTTTGAGCAGTGTAGGAAGGCTCATTCTGTATGTAGGCAGATTGCCAGAGCGACATCCTGTAAGACAAGACACTGACGTTTACATTATCAGATAAAAGAGCATGTCTTAATGGTGCTAAACAGGCCACGCCCTACTTGAATACTCAAGAGAGACGCATGTGCTGATATTATAATCATAACACATCAATATTTATAACTGTTAATGGATAGTTTTATGGGATCCAGGCGTTTTTATCCGAGGAAATTCCTGGATCACACACATTTATTAGAGGGGCTTTTACTGCAAAGGTCTCTTGATCTCTTGAGTCCCCGTCCTTTGATTTTACTCAGTCTCAGCTTCAATTTGCTGCCCGTGTGTGATGTATTTTTCAAATTTCAAAGTAAGTATGTGGGTTTGGATGCAAAATGGCACAAGGCAAAAAGAGGAGAATATAACTTGGGGCCTCATTTTTTAAACAGACCGCAATGAATTGATCGACTTTCATACCAAGTAGGACTTCTGCAGAAAACTTAGGTATAAGTAGTTCATCAAAAAAAAAACTCACTTTGAAGTGGAAATCCCATCGGTTAGTGTAGTCAAGACTTGACCTAAGTGAATTATTGGTTGAATTTTCTGCCTGGCGTGTTGCAGTTTGGGATACATATGTATCCAAGCTTTATGGACAATGAACAGTGGTAACACTACCATGCTGCGTATTTAGCTTTGTTTGTTTACCCAATATTTAGTCCTCCAATAATACATGAGGTCTGGCTTCAGTCCACCCAAAATTACATGTAGCCTGGCTTCAGTCCACCCAATAATATGTGTAGCCTGGCTTAAGATTACCCAATGCATGTAGCCTGGCTTTAGTCTACCCAATAATATGTGTAGCCTGGCTTAAGATTACCCAATACATGTAGCCTGGCTTTAGTCTACTCAATAATATGTGTAGCCTGGCTTCAGTCTACCCAATAATACGTGTAGCCTGGCTTTAGTTTACCCAATAATACGTGTAGCCTGGCTTCAGTCTACCCAATAATACGTGTAGCCTGGCTTCAGTCTACCCAATAATACGTGTAGCCTGGCTTAAGTTTACCCAATAATATGTGTAGCCTGGCTTCAGTCCATCCAATTGTCCATGTAGCCTGGCTTCAGTCTACCCAATAATACTTGTAGCCTGGCTTCAGTCCACTCAGTAATGCATGTAGTCTGGCTTTAATCTTCTGTACCATTGCAGTTGTCTCGTTTCCCCAAAAGTTGGATTTTTGACCTGGTTATCATGACCGGAGGAGGCGGGGATGGTGGTAGCAGTGACCGTGGTTCGAGACTGTGTTTCAACATTTGTTAACATCACACCACTGGTTGTTTATGAAGGAGACATTGGAGATGACACATTTTAGCCTTGCTTATGGCAACAAAAAAACAGATATTTGTGATGGAGAGTTTGGACAACTATCATGACCGGTATTTTGAGCCTAAACCTAACCAGAACATAAGCACAGCATTGTCACAAGATTCAACTAAAGATGGGAGAAACATAAAAAAAAAAATGTAACGTTTCACAACATCACCGCAGAAAAGTATATTGCGAAATTCTGGGGATTAGGTTGCTATTCCTGACTAAACTTTGACGAACCAAATGTAAGCACAAGATCAGAAACCATTTTCAAATATTAGACGAGAACATTTTGTTTTGTTTTTGTATAGGCTTACTGTGGAGAATGAATTGTGAAGAGCTACCAAAACTTTACTGCTTATAAAAAACAGTAAAAAACCCTTCTTCTTGTCCCTCTGAATTATGAATGCAACAAAGAGAGCACAGTATCACGTTTTTGATGAGCTTCTGAGCCTAACACAAGTGCATCATTCCTGACTCTGGAGTGGCTGTCTTCCCGACAGTGTCCGGAGATGTGTTTTCCGTGTTCAACTCCAGTTACGCTGCCATTATAATGACCACACTCGAACATGTCTGATGTTATTGCCTCTTCCTCTGGCAGCAGCTGGAATAATGAGCCGCTGATGAGTCACACCGTGACAGCAGTGCAACTCAATTACCCAGCAACAACAAACACAGACGTGAAGAAGTGCAGTTTGATGATCCCGAGGAGAAACAAACGTCTTGTTCGGCTGTCTGGCAGCTTCAGGCTTTGTTTGAACGCCCTTCTCTCATCAACTCTGCTGGTTTTCTTCACTGTAGAGCTGCCTACCCTGTTCATTTTATATTAATGCAAATTTGTGGGGTTAAATAACTCGCTGGTGTCAGACTGACACGAGCGAAGAACAAAGAGTGCGTTTAGTAGGCACCCAGTGTCAACGTCATGTGAACAATCTGACATCCCATCATCAAGACAACAAACACACAACAAAGAAGTGCCAGATTGTTTCCACATGAATACAGATCTTTTGAACAACCTTTAAAATTCCACGCTTTGAAAGAATATGCCTCAATCCCACTCTGTTTTTCCAGTCTTTGTCTACCTGTACTGTGTTTTTTTTTTGTTTTTTTTTAGCTTTTCCAAGCTTCAGCTGCTTGCAGTGTCTTTTTCAGCAACACAAAGAGACCAAAACTTGTAAATAAACCCTTAAACCAACTCGCAAACCAAGTTCTGGATGAACTTTATCGTTCATCAGTGTGGTACATGTCTATATTAATTAGACATGTACCACACTGTTGTGAATTAATAAGCACAATTCATACATTACTGGGTGTAATAACTACCAGCGTAATGTTTATTTCGGCTGTCACTGCCTGCTCTAATGAGATACTTTTCAATAAGGTTAGAGAGAAAAAGAAGTTTTAGTTTCTGTGGTGCTTCAGGTCACAACTTAGAGTTTGATTGCACTGTTTTGAGGTAAACACAGCACTTTTGCGATGCCCGTGAAGTCTGTATAGATCATTAAAGCCCCGTGGATGGTGTGTAACAAGAAGAGCCCCATTTGACTTGTTAAATCCTCAAATCCATCTGTGGAATAATGAAGTCTCAGTTTCTCCTATGGCTGCCAGAGTGTGGGTGAGTTTTGCTGTTTATTGTCTAACTTCTACAGCTAATAGGAGAGACAATATTCAACACTTGAACAACTTGTCATCACTCTTTTCATAGGATTTTAGACCCCACTTTCTGGGATTAGTTTCCATTTAACTAAAAGAGCATTAGCGAAGTCCACCAATGATGTTGACAACAGGGCCTAGCTCACACCTGAACAACCCAACCGCCAGAATAAATGTTAGCTAAGTATGTTTCTGAAAAACCACAGATAAGTTAAAACTTGCAACTTTTCATATTTTCTATTGTCTCTCTCTTGTCACAATGCTGTGCTGATGCATGTCTTAAGCGTTGGCACAAAAACCACTCGGTTAGGGTTAGGAGAACATCATGGTTTTTCTTAAAATACCTGTTTCAATCACCACGATCAAAGACAGACTTGACCTAACTTCTTGTGAAAAACAGTCGGTTTTGGTCACCACAAAAAATATTGGAATATTCCTCAGCACCACATCTGACAAGACAGAAACTGATGGAAATATCACCAGGTGTCCTCAAAAATATCCACGGGGAGTATCACTGGAACCGCGGTCGGCCATTTGGCAGCCTTGTTGGTTGCAATAACGTGAGGGATCATTATGGCAAAGATGTCAAAACAAAGCTGGATGTTTTTTTTTTTTTAAGACACCATGCATCGAGAAAGAGGAACAGACAACAGCAGTCAGAGGAAGTGCAATCTGGGGAAACCAAAACCTGCCACCACAGCCCCCGGACATGGTGCCACTGTGATTGTTATGGATCGATCAGCCACAGACATGCAGATGTTTAGTGGGTCGACCGCTGCAGTCCCCACAAGGTTTGACACTGCTGCAGTGCTACAATGGTGTTGGGGAATATTGCAATATCAAATGAAGAAATCAAGTTGAAGCTTGCCTCCATTACCTTTTCTCTTTAGACCATGCCTATTCTGAATGCTGAATGTGGCCTTTTAACAACCAGTGAATACCGACTAAAAAGGGTGCATTTTCTCATTTTTCACTGGGCTTCTGTATATATAATGTGTCTTTTGTAGTCATGAAAACTAATGACGTGGAGAAAAAACTAAAAAGGGCATTGATTTAACAAATCTAAATCCTGAGCTTTAAAGGTCAGATATAGGGAATTCAAACTCCTGCCGATTGGCACTGTCTTTCTAATCTGTCTCTTTAACAAAGTAATTAAATAGGCCTCTTTTAGACTATCACATGTTGCCAAGCAACACTAAACAAAACCCTGCTATCGATGCAGTGTCTTAAAGTGCCAGTAGGCAAATACTCGAAATAACTTTTAATGGGATCTTAAAATACACAGTGAAAACACTGTCAGTGTTGATCTAAATATCACTTTGTGCTTTATTTCTTGCAAGCCTTAAATCACACAGGCCCACCCGAATGACTATTTCTGGTTGTGCAGCTGGTTCGATGCGAATAAGGTCAGGGATCAGCGCAAAACCCGCCAAAACCATATGATTAAATCCCGTGTTGGAACTGTCACCCAACATGACAAAACTTTCATCCTGATTCCAATCGAGCGCTTCCTACTCGCAACACTAATTTCATTTTGCAATAACATCCTCACACAAAAAAAAAGTCTACAACATTGGCACAATTCTTGCAAAACAAGCCCGCACACAAACACTCGGGCCCGTTGAAGAGGGCGAGGGTGGCTTTCATATGCACAGAAAGCATTGTGGGTGTTGATTAATACAGGGCATCAAATTCAAGTTGGCAGCCCCTGAAAAATAAACAGTCCACACTTTAATTAACTCTGCAGAAGAAAGAGTATGACTAAGTCAATATTTATCACGTCTGGCGATGGAGGCCCACGCTGGCTTCCCCCGCCAGGCCCAGCGCTAATTACCTGGAGGCCAACAGGAGCGCTGTTCAGAAATGATGAGATGTACGGCGCATTGTTTCTTAAATTTCCCCCAACTGCCAGAGGTAACACAAAGCAATCACATCAGGGAAAACACAAACACACTCACACACCTCTGTGGTAATTGGCTCTAAAATATGGACAGATGAAGAGATGCATGATTAAAGAGAAAAAAATATTTCGTGCCGCGGCAAAGAGAGGCGGTGTTGTTCGCGCAGGACAGCTTCCTGTCTGTGTTTTCACCTGATGAGAGGGGCTCGGCGAGCTTGATTGGGAGCAACACCTCTAATTGTTTGACAAAGAAACAAGTTCAGAGAAAATCCTGAGGGTTGCTTCTTGTTATTTCAGTCGCTGCTGCATGCAGACTCTCTGATGCCGACGATACGGGCGCACAGTAAACACACGCCAGTGGACGAGTGTTGCACAAAATCCTGCAGGTGAATAAAGGAAACCTGTTTAAGGGATGCATTCATTTGGCAAGTATTAAGTTTGCAGGGTCAGAGCGAGCCTGCTGGGAGGGCAATAAACCGAAAAAAACGATATCATAATCACGTTTCACAGCGTGAGGACTCGCCTTATCCACCACTGGCTGAAAAAAAATACGTCTTTGAGGGAACAATTTTAATTAACTCCCCATTTAGATGGGTTTTTTTGTTCTGTATCTTTTGCTTCCCGTGCCCCTTTTTTCTCTTCTTCCTTGCTCTCCCTTTCCCCCGCTGATATGGAATGGTTTCAGGCACAACTTGCTCGGTGTAATTGTCTCAAATGGCGCTATGAAGGTCGAAGCTGAGTAAGGGTCATTTGAATAATTTGATTACGGCACGTTTTTTTAACCTGCAAAGCTCTTAATCCCGCGGCGTCCGGGGAATGTTAATGAGTCACCTGCCTTGTTGTGCTCACCGATAAGAGAAAGGGGGGGGTGGAGAAAGTGAGAGGGAGGAAACATTTCGGTTTCCATTTTGGTTTTTGGGGGGGGGGGGGGGGGGGGGGGTGGATAACTACCTCTAACACAGCTGACAGACAAGCACGCACACACAAGCACAACTCTAACGCAGCGCTGAGCTCTTCTGGGTATTATTTCCAACCAAATCGTAATGGCCCCCAGCTGTTTCACATATGTACAGCGATAACTCATAAGCAATTAATGAGACAATGTGACCCCAGCAGATAGAATGGGGCTTCACTCTCTCATCAGTTATCTGCTTGGTAGCACGGCTCAAAGAGCCAAAATGGAGCTTAAATCACAGGCTGGGGTATCCAGTTTATGCTCTTGAACATATCAGGGCCTCAAATGCAGGAGCCTCCTACAAAAAAAGGGATATTTTTGCCTTTTTCTGTGGGAAATTGGGTTTTTTGGTAAAAGGCAGTGAGAGCGCTCCTTCATGATGTAAAATTGGGGCAAGACCATTTTTAAGAAGCAGAAGATAGGCCTATTGAGCATCGCAGTGGAAGTGCGCTAGCCAATCTGAGACTATGCGAGCGCTGCCGGTTGGAGTGAAAAGCGCTTTTCTTAGGCCTCCGACTCTTCTCCTGTAGCGCTCGCTGACAGTAATTGAAGAATCTCCGTCCATTCTTCCAAGAGACTTCATCCCAAATAATAAAAAAATAGTACTGTAAATCCCCAAAGTCAAAAGTCCCAGAGAAGTGATCAACAACCAAAGGTTCAGCTCTGCTCGCAGAACAGATGGACAGCGCACGCTCCTCTCTGAAAGTCATAATCTCGTAAGTTTAGTAGGCAGCAGGATTTCACACTTTGTTAATTTGTATTCATTGTGAAGCCGACAGACAGGCCAGCATAGGAATTTCTTGCTGAAATATTCATCAGAATCCCGCAGGGCTTGTACCATTGAAAAGCTGGAATAACAGAGAAAGCAAATAACATCCAAACTAAATGCATTCAGGGTAAACATTTTGCCCCTCCAAACAAGTCACAATTACCAGCGACTTAAGAGCTGCTTTCTCCCGGTGTTGATTTTCCACCGGCAAAGGGAGACAGAGAAACATAAAGAGAGATTCCTTTTCAATTAGAAATCAGTTTTTTATGGCAGTCTGGCACGATGAAATGCATGCTAATGCCCGCCGCTAATGCAAATGCATACTAATAGTCTCAGCCCACTTTTAAGGACTCAAGATTGAATATTTTCATCCCAGCAAAGAAAAAAGAAAATAGAGAGTGTGCTCAAGATAAAAGACAATTACTCTGGCAGCGGGTCCACAGACACTCAAACCGCGGGTACATGAAATTCAGTTCATTTGTTTGGCCTCACTTAAAGTGCTAAATGTATTGCAATTCATGTCCACACATTTCGTAGGCAGTCAGACCCAGAACTTTTTCAGGAGTCCAGGATAATGATCACATTAAGCGGGGGCAGTCGGGGACGATGGGAGTCAGTCACAGCTGGGGGTGTTGAGAGGTCAGTCTATGAAAAGATGTCATAGCAACTGTACAAGTAATTCCTGTTTTTTATTATCTTTTTATTTGAGTGACCAGGTTTGCACAGTTTGGCACTCAAGCAGACAGCAAACTCGAAGACTGTCATACTATGCGTCAGAGATGTGACCCACAACCGGTTCATCAGGTGCGTCTTACCTGCCATTACATTTCCATTTTCACCAAATGTATTCAAGAAGACACCACGATGTTGAAAGTTAGCATGTCCAGTTCTACAAATACAGTACACAGTGAGCCAGTGGAGGCTCATTCTTCCTTGCCTGTGGAGAAATTCCCCGGACTACCTGATAAAATCGCTCAATTTTGAGAGTTGCTGAGTAAAGAGCAACTTTATGAACCTCAGAAAATGTCACCTATGATGAATTCTAAATCATCTGGTCCTTCTTGGAGATTCGGCAAACATTAAACATGAGTTAGGTCGATTGCTTTTCTTTGTGCTTGCATATAGAAATAAATAATACTTGGTATGAACAGACGGGACAAACAGCCTCATAGCTTATAATAACGCAGCACGAGGATACTTTTCACAGAGGAGAGGAGCATATATAATGTGGATCGGTCTGTTTGTCACAGTTAGTGTTCCTCCAGTTTGCAGTGTAAGCCTTGTGCTTTCACTTGACTGATAAACCACAGAACTGGAGAGTAACTTTAGGCTTCACGATCAAAGACGGTTTTTGTATCGTGAGGACACGTCTGTCCAGATTCTCCTGCTCGCTCATCCTCGCTCATCCACACGAGCGCTCTCTCTTTCTCTCTCTGCTGCGAGTCTGCATCCAGCTATTTTTTTTTGGTTTGGTTTTAGGGGGTGCTCAGCTCTCTCAGCGCGCCCCCACTTCCTGTGTCTATGGGGGCAGTTCTAGCTTGCAATATTCTCCACGCAACACCGAAGGTTGGTCCGAGTTTATCCTGGCCCTCAAGTGCCTCTGCTCACCCTTAAACATGTTGTAACACGAGTATCTGGGCTGTCTTTGCCTTTCTTTATTTAATTCTCCGTAAATATCCTGCCAGAGCTTGCATAAGCAGTGCAGCCGGTGGTAGTGTGCTTATCAGAATGTCTCTGGCTTCATGCCGCCCCTGGGTTGAGGGATGCTCTGGTCCAAGCTGAGCCGAGACCCTCCATCCCCGGAGGACAGGAAGTTTTCCAAGTCTCGCTGGTTTCTGCCCGCGCCAAGATGGATGAATGCTGAACCCATGTATGAATATAGATGTGTTTACTCCGTATTTTTGTTTTGTCTCCACGCAGAATGTGACAGTGTCAACAAATGTATCTATGGCTGCATTCATGCTGCAGTTGAAAGAGTCCCAATTTTCTGATGTGTAACGTCACCTGCGGCACAGATCTGATGTACAAGAAAGGCGCAAAGATGCATGGAGACACATTTGTTCCCGGTTCTGATCTGCATGTGTGGTGCCAAATTGGATCCTGAGGCATTCAAATCTGCCAGCGTCTCCATGACAGTACATAAATCTTACATAATTAACCTGAGAAAATGTCATGAATTTTTGCACCCGTGGCGGCTCGGCTGTTAGAGTTAGCGTGGACACCTCGAAGACAAACAATGGAAGGAAACCAACAAGCTGAACTAATTGGTATTTGGGGAGATGCCTCGATTCAGTCTTAACTCCAAAGCACAGACATTACTTTTTTTTAATCATTTTTTTGTCCAAACAAGCATCAGATATTTTTATTTTCACTCTGCATATCACAGATACGTTGTGTTGTCTTCCTAGAACTGATAAATGAAAATTACAAGTACAGCAGAGAGAGAAGTAGATCTCAGCAAAATATATTGATATTTACTGATTAAACACATCACAGCCCAATCTCTAGAATGACATTTTGGCATTTAGGGTTCCTGCAAAACAAGGATTTGTTAAAATTTGCATGTGTAATATGCATCATATAAATATTTCTACAGTACATATCATAAATACAGCAGCCTGGTCGGCGGCCCTGCACTTCTGAGTTTGACGATGTAGTTATCTCATTAGCATCACCTCTTGGAGCGCCCCTCTGGTGCAGCGAGTATAAAGAGTTACTCCGGTGGTTGGATCGGTCAAAGATAGGACTTTTCCCCTGGAGAATGGGGTTCGTGACGCAAATGTGACCAAGAATAAAGAGTGGTTTGTTTTCAAGATTCAACATATGTAAATGTGACGCACTTGTGTCAATTACAATATGAGATATACGTAGTTGGTTGAGTGAGTTTTAAGCCAAAGCGTGATGTTTTCCTACACATGGCCAAATAGCTTTTGTTGCCTAAACCTAACCAAACTGTGACTGTCATGTAACATCATGTAATAAAAAACAGTTCATATATTAGGATGTGTGAGTTGCTGACTGTCGGCAAACTTTATTTTGACTGTCTACATTGAGGTTTCATTATACATATTTATTGCTAACTTGACCTCAGAGCACCTTCATGTGCAAAACTGATGCTAGAGGGTAGAGCGTCATAGTTTACAGCTTAAGGCCACTGACCAAGTTGCCACATTTCAAGAGTTGGGACTCAAAGTGTGTTGCCTGACACATTTTCATTACACGTATAGAATAATATGACTTGTATGTCTCGACATTGAAGGGACGGTGGTGACGTAATGTCGTGGCAAGATGGCTGACAAGCGAAAAACCACTGTTCGAAGTTGTGTTTCAATATTAACCACTGGATATTTTTAAGGGACAGACAATGGCACATGTTCCTGCCGTGACTGAGGCAACAAAAGCTGATATTTTTGATTAGATATTGGGACAATTTCCAGCTGAGTTGGTGGTGAAAGAACCAGTAAGCCAAAACACATTCAACTTCTAACCTTAACTATGTCGTTTTGGTGCCTAAACCTAACAAGACCACAAGTGTTGTCACAGCATAAGATTAAACCTAAAGAAAAGTAAAGTTGCATGTATCTGCCATGATGGCTATTAATATTCTGCATTTATCTTTTGTCTTTTGATACTAATACCTTTTTGTATACTTTTTATCCATGTTTCCATGTCTGGAGCACTGTTATGTCACTGTCTCTGTCGATGTCGTAAATGCTGTCTGTGTGTGTAAGCAGCCAATTCTTCTTAACTACAACCAAATCTACCCTCGGATACAAATAAAGTTACCTTAACTTACCTTACCTTACCTTAAGACATTTCAAGTTTCAACATGTCCTTTGTTTGCAGAAACGTACATTGGCAATTTCATGGGCTTCTTCAACTTCTTGGGCAAACTAAAAAACAAGTGAATTTACACAGCAACACAATTAGACTGTTTTGTTTCTGTTAAACCGCCTTCAGTCTGGCAAAATCTGCAGGAGTCAATGACATAAAGAGTGATAAACATCTCGCTTCAGGGACTTCTCATGCACTATAATGACATGCTTACTGTATAATGAATGCTTAGCTGTAATCAATGGCCAGCCCTAATGTGTGGGTGGCAGAGCCCCGTGGGTTCAGTTGAAAAATGATCCCAGACATGACAGTACATCTCCATTTGGAATCTCATTTGTTTACTGTTCTAATAAAGGGATAACCTGAGTTGTGGTCACATCGAGAGCAGCTCTCGGTAAATTAATGCATAATTTGTTCGAGTGAATTTAGCTCTGTATTGAGCTCAGTAGATTGCTCAGCGGGGTTGCTGGCAGTGTGCGAGGAAGGAGTGCGAAACAGCACTGCAGCCTGACATTAGCTCCGGCTGGCAGGCTCTCCTACAGTCGTGCTGCGAAACCTCTTTCTCTGTACATGGCCAGCAGAATGTGTAAAGACAGCAGCTTACATTTTTTGTACACCAACACCTCAATTAAAGCCCTGAAGTTGCCAGATATTCTACAAAGTTTGGCCCTAATTTTATTTTCACGTGTCAGACCACGTCTTCCTTCCATCGCATAAGTACTAATCTCACAAACGTGACGAGACAATTGGTTGTTTGTCCAAACACTTTCCAGATAAGAGATCTCTCATAGTTGTAGGATAATTACTGTTATCTCCCCGAAACTAACAGCAGGAAGTATTGTGCAGTTGTTATAGCACAGCATAAACTCTACAGGACGACCCTGGAGTGGTTTACCCACGATTCATATTGTACATGAGAGCAGTAACAACCAATTTGGTCTTTTAGCTCAGAGGAATCGTTGGGCATAATGATCTTCAATGATTCTTCATCACTCTTCTGTAAACCACCACCTTAACAAATCCTTCACAGACACTTCTGCAATGAGGCAAACTCTTTTTGAGCCTCTTGATCTAAACATTCACATTATCTCTACACTGGAATTCAGATGCAGAGAACACATTGTAGGCAATGCTGTCCATCATCAGAGAGAGATATAGAGTGAATATATTTTTTTCCCTTATGGATTTTTTTTTTGAATTATAGTTTACAAAATGGATTATTTGGCCTGTTTACAGTGGACAGATATTTGGAAGACCTTTTTTTTATGTTTTTTTTTTTTTTACTAATGAAGCTGAAGTTGTAGTTGTACTGTTCAAGCCACGACCACTACAGGAGAACAAGCAGCTGCTTCACCCGCTGGTCCCAGACCAGTGTTCTGCAGCACAGAGAGAACTGAGGGTTCTGTCACCTGCAGCAGGTTTACACTCTGAATGTAGACGTGTTCAACACTTTGATGGTTGTGTCTGAAACTGTTTGAACTCTGATCTTTGAAAGTTGTGTGAGGGGTCGTGGAAAGGTGCCGGTACACCTGCACGAGAAAGTTTGAGTTTGAGTTGTGTGTGTGTGTTGTGTGTGTTTTGTTGTCTGTAACTGACTCTTTGACTGTGATTTTAAATGCCGGGTCAGAAATGCAAAGACAATCTTTGTACCCAAGTGGTGTACAGCTACCATAGAAATATGAATACAGACAATATTTCCCTTGTTCTAATGTTTGGGTCACTTTAGGTAAAGTCATAGAATTTCAAGTTGAAAAAACAACATTTAAGGCGTTTTCTCTGCTGTTAAACACAGTTTCGTTTTTTGACCCGAAGACAACAGGAGGGTTGATTACTTTTTTTGGTGACTTAAAATACATCCATGCACTTTGGTGGACATTGAGCATCAATGTGTGTATTCTGTCTGTCGGTATATCTGAAAGAAATACATTTTATTTACACTTCATTAGTTCAATTGAACAGGAAGATAGCATCCTCTACAGATTGTATCTTACCAACAGGCAGAATAAACCTTTTGGCACATAACGCCCACTGAGTGGATGTATTTTCAGTCACGGAAAAAGTACAAGAAAATATATTATTCAAATCTGGATAAACATTTTCTTACATCATATTTAGTTGAAAAGTAATTTAGTAAGTCAGTTTTTACACGTGTGATTTCCTCAGGATAAACAGATTTACATGGCGTCCACTGCAGTAACTAGATCACATACATAGTGATTTTTCACTTGCTTAAGAGTGAAAAAACATTTATTAAAAAAAAAAGTATTCAAACTGCCATTGTTTTTCAGCTTTTTTATGATGCATCAGAAACATCAAATCATTGATTGTGTTCCATTTGAAATCTGAGGTGGAAAGTTTAACTGTGTCACTGGTTAATATTTCCTCAACATGGCATAGAAAATGTTGGAATTAAATAATTGTATTCTATTTAAACCGTACAAATCATCACTGATTGCAGTTACTGGAGGTCACAGTCCATCAACCCAGACAGAGACAAAGACATGTCTTGATGTCTCATTCGAAATGTGCTCGTGAATCTGAATCTCCAACACATTTCATCGGGCCTGTGAAGTAGCCTGGGGTTGTTATTGCTAGCTTGTGTGGTCCATGTTGTAGACTGGGATCAGCTGGAGATCCGCAGCTTATTCTCTCCTCCTGAAGTGTCTTTTAATTGGCTTGACAAATGAAATGATGCTTTTTTCAGCTGTGCTTCATCCTCGAGGTACTCGGGGAAATTCCTGAGCAAGTCTTAAGCAGCATCCAGGTTCTCATTTATTGTTTTTCCCTTCTCACCTCCGAGCTGCAGGAACACCAGAGGCGACTGAAAAATGCTTCAGCGGGGCACATTTTGGGTTAAGTTTCATATCCAATTTTCTCCAGGATACACCAAATCTTCACTCGCTTTTTCATTCCCCTAGCCACTGAGCTGCTGTCACCGGCAACACCTCGGAGTCAGCATATCACACTCAGCACCTGGGGATGAGAAAGTTCATGACAAAGACGACACCGAGCTCAGGTGGACTTTCTTATTTAATGTTTGCTCTAAGGATTTGGATTTTGTTGCCATATGGGCCCACTTAAGCCTTCGCACTTTTGGTAAAAAAAATCAGGCAAACGGCGTCATGAATTTTTTGGAAAGTTTCTGCTGATGTTATAACTCACCGTGCTGGTGGCCTGTTCTTTCTTGTACCTTGGCAGCACCAAGACGTCGGAACCTATTAGCACAGGACTGGTATTATTTAGAGATCTCATTTGATTAATGAATTACCACCCAGCCTCTTGTGCTGCCTGAAACACTGGGCGATAATGTAATCCGCTGCTATTCTTCAAGCCCTTCTATATATAAAGGCTGCAGAAAGGAACAAATTAGGTGTCTATAAAAGGAACTTGAACGTGTAAACCAATCAAGAGTTCAGCTATTCTCAGAGCACATTTCTCTTGCCAATTTCCAGTAGGTAATTTGGGCTGGGATTACAAGGACAGCTAATGTATACTGGATTAGAACCTCCAACAATCTCGGCAGTCATTAGTAGTCACCGCGTGATCCCAGGTAGTTCGTAATTGGCCCTGTGCGATTGGAGCTTATGTCAAATAAGCTTACAGTAGCTGAGGTCTCTAAATAACCCCGCTGCCAACTCCTGGATTCAGTGGAACACTCCCTTGGTGTGGCCAAATATCCGCTGAGGTGCAACATTGTCCCCGGCTTGCAATGTCAACAACTCCTTCACCGGGATAAGCTAGAGAATTTCCCACTGCAGACAGCTGAAGGAGTGAAGTGAAGTAGGAATTTTCTTCACCAGAACACCATTTCTTGCTCATGTATGCTGACAGACATGTTTAACACGCCAGGCTCTACATTGTTCTCAGTCTTAAATCACTGTTTGTTTGTTTATTTCAGATTTTATCCCTGAAAATATAAAATAGATACGCAGACGATTAGAGACAGCTCGCTAAAATCAGATTAAATCATGGAAAATCCTCTGGTAATTATGTGGAAAAGTGTCCCATTCCACTCCAACAATCTAATAAGAAGCCCAAACGCTGTGTCCATTTCCTAATTCTGACTTAATTATGGCAAACCGAACAGAATAAAGGCTTTTAACAGATTTCTCTCAAGAGCCTTGGATCTGTTCTATCCGCAGAAATCTTAGTGACTTGTTAAGAAGAACATTTCTCTCCGAGCAGGAGCGGCTTTATCCAGTCTTCCATTTGAATAACCAATTGGCAGATCTCTGTGTGTTCAGTGGAGTTGAGAGGATGGTCTGGCAGTGCAAAAGCAGATTTCAGAACTTCCAACATCGACTCGGTCTTCGCTGAAACACATCACAGATCCTACTCACAGCGGTGTCCAACCTAAAGCTAATAAGGACGGCCAACTTGTCCATCTTGTTAGCCGGAGACTTGGATGCTGAAGGATCACATCGAGAGACAGTGAGTGGCAGTGCACAATCCTCAGATAACGAAAGATGGGATACCTTGCTCCCCACACTCCGCAAACCTCAAGTATTCAGGTTACATTTTCTCAGGCAGGATTTCCAGCTTTCAAGTGAAGGATTTCCATCTAAAGCAACTGCACTATACAAAAGTTACATGCTGTCAGGGCCTTATTGAAGGCGTACTAGAACGAGAGGTTAAATCCAAGCTGTCCTGTTAAAGAGAGCACCTGGGTGCACAAAGCTTGAATTATCAGGCATGGCTTTGGAGATGTGCAGGTCAAACGATGTGTGTACGACTGGGTTACAACTGGGCTAAATTTGGATGAAAAATACTCTAGTGATCTACAGGTTCCATGGCAATACAATAACTATGTCAGTGTTTCCTTGCTTCATGTTACATGCTTTCTGTGTATTACCCAGTGCGTTTTAACACTTTACTTAGATGGAAAATGGTGAATAAATAAAGAGAGGGCATTTTAATGTCTCTTCAAGAAAACTCCTGCATTCTCGCCATCTAGCACCAAACAAACACACAAAGTTACTATCTTAAGTTAAGCAAGTTGCAAGTTGACAGCTGGCAAGTACAATGGAGCATTTAGTACCTAAAAAGATATTTTGATATAACTAGATCCAGAAGAGTGAATGTTGGACAAAAATTGGAGCCAGTTTGTTTCACAAAATGGTTTGTTTCACAGAACCATCCGGTTTGGAAGAGGGCAGGCAATTTCAGAGAATACTTGGCAGGTGATTGGATGAACCATCTGTCTGATACTGTCTAGCATGGGCTAACTTCAACCAATCAGATCAACAGTAGAAGAGCGTTACCAGCAGTGGAGCCAGTTGGTAAAATGAACTCTTGCGGAAGCCAGGCCAAAGAAGAGCGAAAACATCTTTACAAATGAGGAAAGCCATCAGTGCCATTCTCTGCTCTCCCATCAATTAAATATTCCTTCTCATTCTGATTATAGATGCTAGGGTGACATCAGCTAGTTTTACATCTTGAGGAACTGCTATTGTTGTAAATAGGCAACTTTGTGCTTACATATTTGCCTGAACAACTTTAAAAGTGTGTTGTGCCACCTTCAGATGGCCCAAACGCTCATTTCTTGGGAGTTTAAATACAGTCTAATACACCTTGATGATAATCATGATCCTATCTGTTGCACATACATACTCCATGTACTTTTTTCTTTAATTCTTCCAATTTATAGCTTTTACTTCGACCAATCAGATTTAGTCACAGCTTCTGTGAGCCAATAATCTTGTTGCTGCCATCACTTAAAAAAACTGATCCAATTTCTACTGCTGTCAGCCGCCGTTATAGTCTGTGATTTACACAGCCAGCATATCAATTAAAGTCCAGTTTTTACTTGAACTACGTGTTCGGGATGTCTTTCCATCGGGAATTGTACACCAGTTAACATCCATCCAGATGGCGAAGCGCGTTTCTCATCCTTTCAACACCAAAATTATCCATTCGGGGTGTATGGCCTGAGGATGTGATTGCCCCTGTGAAGAAAATCACTAAACTTAAGAACTCTTTAAGTCTTACTTTCAGTTAGCATTTCTTTATTGAGGCCTTTTCCAATTTAAAAAGCTGGAAAGTTCGGAAAAAGTGCAGTAGGGAGTAATAAATGGCTCATTTGGCAAACCAATTCACATAGACCTGATTATGCAGCTACTCAACTGGTTCATATTTCCTTTTCCTGAGCCAGTAGTCAGCACATTCAACTTAGAGGGACATAAAAAACAACACAAGCAGACAGACAGCAGCGTGTTGCCACAGCAGGGCTCCATCTAGGAAAGGAACTGTTGAAAGCACTGTTGCCCTCATTCTGTTATATGCAGCGAGAGATACAGGCTGTTGGCATTTTGAATGTTAATTCAAATCCAAGGAGCGCGGATCCCTCTCCCATGTCGGCGATGAGCCGCCCTTTGATGGTAATCACTTGCATCTTTTTTAACTGTGTCATGAGTTTAGATCGCCTGCGCTGCCAGACGCATGTGAGCCAGATGAACCCCGAGATGCAGATTTGCACAAGGGCTTGTTTAATGTCACAGTTGACTTTAACACACCGAATCCGGTGGCGACAGGGCCCCGGGCGCCGTAACTGTCATACATGGCGTGTCGGACAAACGACGCCATTTATGAAATGACAGTGGAGATAGAAGAATTCAGAGGCATTTAAAGGGTACTCTATCAGCGAGTTACCGATCTGAAGCGATCGTAATGTTCTTCTCTTTTCCTACTTTCCGCGTCGAGATGACAATAAGATCATGTTAATTAATTCCTCCTATGTGCCTCTATAATGTGGTGTCATCTGTTCAGTGATATTGCCTTTTTGACAGCGGGGTTATCAGGCCGTGGACAAATCTCTTTGACGTACCACGAGGAACTAATGGTGTTCCTCTTTCTAACCAGCTGTCATATCCCATTCCCTTGCTCACCACATGACTGATTTTATTCTATTTCGCAGGTTCAACTGAGTATTTAAAGGTCGAATTGTATTTTCTGAAGAATAGAAAATGGGAGACGTCTTTGGTAAATGTCAAAGTCAAGATATCAGATCTCCTAATCAGCCGACACAGATGCTGATAGAGCGCCTCATTCTTCAGGCCTAATGAAATATCTTTTGGTCAAATCCTGTCTTCACTCTTCCTTGTCTATTTACTCATGTGCCTGTCTAATATACATGCTGTGTGATATCCTTATCTATTATAGATATCAGCAAGATCTGCATTTCATTAAAAATGATGAAATGAAAACAGTGAGCTACTTTGTTAAGTCGTCGCGGGACTCTCATTGGGTTGTAACAGTTTAGGGCTGAAGCTGGCGAAGAAGTTGCATCATTCATAACCACGGCTCTTTGTTCTGACAACACACTGTGGCTGTTTTGAGCAGCATGCGTCGAACGATGGAACGGAGAATTAGTTTCACCAGTTGAGGCCGTGCGCTAAGGAAAAGCCTAGTCATACCCAATAAGATGAACACACTTTAATGTCACCGATGCACCATATCAGCATGGTCTGTAACTGTAGGACAGGGACACATTTTTAGTTTTGGCTCTGTTCTCCAGCACATTAGGTTTGAAATTAACTAATCTCTGGAGGGTTACAGTGCCTATTATTGTGGGGTGTCCTACTGGCGGTAGTCACCATATCCCTGCTGAGAGTCAGGAAGCTCTTGTTGGATACTATAGTCCCTGTACCCTCATTTGATGTATCATTTACTGTTTTTCTTAATAGACACCCCAAAATGATCTTTAAAAGGAGCATTCTAGCCAAAATATTGCACTGAGGGAGTCATAAAAGACAGATTCTTAAGAAAAGAGACTTATAAAATCAAAGCAGCAGAAGAAGAGACATCCCGAGTGAATCCTGCACTTCTTATAATGCAAATTTCCAGCAAATGTTTGTTATGCTGCAATCCACTGCAAGTGAGAAGTCAGAATTCTTGACCTCCCATCGCGATGTGTCTCAGAGCATCTGCCGAGCAAACTGATGTTTGTGTGGCAAGTCTCTGAACTTCACAGGAGACTACTGAGAACCAACCCAACACTACGGCAGCTGATATAAAAGATTAGTACACTGTAAAGGAGATGGCAGGAATAGCTTTGGAGAGATTTCTATCGAGCACAAGCAGTTACGTCCAAATGGAGGCTAGGGGCAGATAGATCTCTTCCTAGTTTTGACCTGGAATTCCAACTTGAATCCTTTTTCCACTGAACTTTTCCATGTCAGACGTCTTTTTTTCTTACCTTCAATGGAATTCAACAGATTTTTTGTTTTTGCAATTGATTGCAGCACTAGATCTATGGAGGACCAAACCTGACATAAGTATACATAAATAGATAAATGCATAAATGCATAAATGCATAAATAAATACATAAATACATACATAAATATTTATTTATACATTTATTTCAGCATTTATTTATTTATTCATTTATTTATGCATTTATTTATTTATGCATTTATTTATTTATACATTTATTTATTTATTTATTTCAGCATTTATTTATTTATTTATGTATTTATTTATGTATTTATTTATGTATTTATTTATGCATTTATGCATTTATTTATTTATACTTATGTCAGGTTTGGTCCTCCATATAGACCGTCCCTGGTAAGTCCTAATTGTTCATTTCCCATCTTGGATGCTCAGCTTTTGGACCATCCTGGATGAGATGTCCTTAAATGCTCAACAGATGGAGTTTTTGTTGGCTGCCGTTAAAAAAAAAACAAAAAAAAAAACACAAATTAATTTAGCTTTGATGCTTGTTTACTCTGCAACTCCAGTTTGTCACGTTTTTCATTAATGTTGGAAGTAAGCAATCCCAAACCGAAACAATCCTGTTGACTTCACTGGGTTCCTTTTTCACACTTGACAACGTCTTCAAGAGCCACAAAAGACTTTACAAAACTGTTTTCACAGGTTGAGAAGAATTTCTCATGACAAAACAAGCACATTGTTAAAATTGTAGCCATTTTCAGAAAAAAAAGCCCACAAGCTTTTTGGCTGATGTGACCAGAAAATGACTTGGCCAGTCAAGAGAATTGTTTGGCCCCACAAAAACTCCGCTGTGCCTTGACTGTCAGCAATCAGTCGCCTGAACTCAGTCCGTCGAAGCTGTGAGTCACTGCTGAATATAAATCACGCCAAAAAAAAAAAAAAAGGCAGGTAAAAAGTTTAACTGACTGCAATGCAGGCCTGGCAGAGCATCAGCAGGGGACACACTGTCAGCAGATGTCTCGGTCTATAACAATTTACAACCACAAATTGAAGATTGCATTGTTACTTCCTGGCTTTTGTTTCCATAAAACACAGAAACTACGTATTCAGAGATCACATTTACCTTGTGTATAAAGCCCCTAAGAACTCCAAGTCAGCCCTTTTAACTTGATAATCATTCATTCATTTTAAATACAATATAGTAGGTGCACAGAGCCAAAACAACATAAAATGTATCTCCGTCCGACTGCACTGTATGATGTGATTATGGCAGAACCTCGGGGCTCAAGGGCTTTTTATGGTATGCATATGTGCTTATATTGCATTTCTGAATCAAACACTCTCATTACACATTCCTCCCAGCACAAAGAACATCAAAATTTCACCCATAAAACTTTTTAGTACTCCAACTAACCACATATTACATCTCAAATCACGGATTAAAATGCCACACACGGTTCCCACTCTTAAAGTTGGAAAAGTCTGCTAGGTATAATTTCATTTCATTTAGAGGAGCAAAGAAAAAAAAAAGAGAGAGAGAGAGAGAGAGAGAGGGAGAGAGCTGCGGTCTCATAAATGCAGATGGCAGCTAGACGGTGGAAAAGCGTCGCTGTTAGCCTGTGGAAAACCCTGAGAACAAAAGCATGAGCATCCATCAGGCTGCCGTTGAATAGAGCTCCCTCTGGGGAGCCAGGGCAAACAGGCCTCTCTTCTCTGTGTCTCCGCTGCACCACTCGCTACATAATAAGGATAAGCCCTCCTAGCTATCCGACTGTGCACGCAGAGTAAACAATTACGTCTCTTTTTCATGCGAGCGAACGAGCTGGAAAGCTTCAGTTGGTATTCAGCTCCCACCTGGTACTGCGGTGTTAAGAGAAAGAAAGTGTTGGAACGTCACCCTGACCTTGCTGGCAGAGATCTCTGGAGCTCTTTCATGTCTGACAATGGCAGTAGTAACTATATCCACCGCGTACAGTCATAGGCTAATTGTAGATTTGAATCTTGAGCCTGACCAAATGACGCTCGGAGCTAGGAATACCAATTAAGCGAGCGGCGAGGACTGCAAGAGGGACTTGGAGCAGGAAGTGTTTGAGGAGCGTTTGCTGAGCAGCTGTTTGGACTTGTGTTTGTTTATGCAATGAATAAGTCATGAATGTTGAATTATCCGGCTGGTTACAGTGCAAAAACAATGTGGAGGCGGATGGCGGTGACGGGGTGTTTGGGGGTGGGGGGGGGAGCCCAGAGACTTCTCGCCACGAAAAAAAAAAAAAAAGGAATGAGCCAGAAAATGAGATGAGCATAGAAGTTTTTGACACAGCGAGGAGCTTCAGCTGAGCCGTGTGAGTGAAGGATGGGAATGATACGAAAGGTTAACTTAAGTGGTTTTGCTGTAAGCCTCGCTTCCTTTCTTTTCACTCCGCGGGGTGCCAGGGAAGCAAAGGGTTGCGAGTTCAATCTCTGCAGGAGCCGAGATGGCCCATCATCAGTCAGTCATCAGCACAGTGCCTGAGCAAGACGTTGAACCTACACCTGCTCCCTCTAATTGTAAATCGCTCGCTAAGAACACCATCTCAGCGCTTAAAAGGAAAATCCACCCCTAAATACCCTTACACCATTATCTTAGGCTTAGAGAAAGTTCAGTCAGGAAGACGGCTTCATTGATGAATGATCCCTCTCCTGCTTTAATTTGGAACAAGGAGACAGAACTCCATTAGCTTGCATCATCCGATCTGCTAAGCTTCTGCGTTTCCACTCCTTCTCACACACCCACTAGGGAATTAATCACAAATCAATGCGCTCTTTATTACTTTAAAAGAGGCTTGCTCAATATGTCGCTGTCATTCTAGGTGTTGTGTGTGATCAGATTGTATCGCCGAGAGAGAGAAACCACGGACACGTTATTGGAGATTTCACTCGAGCGGTGGTGTCCATTTAAGTTTAGCCCGACATCCAAAGACGATTCTTGCTGTCCAATGGAATTGTGTCTCTCCTCTGGAACAGTGGTGCATTTCCCTGACTGAATGCAACAAATCATGGCTGCATTTCACTCAGAAAGAAATGAAAATCTCTTGTCCTGTATTTTCATGGTCAGAGACTGCGAGTACAAAAGAGGCCTCTGTCGAAACCATCAGCTCTGAATGTCACGTCCTGTGCTGAAGAGCAGATGAACCACTTTTATAGCCGCAGTGGCGATGTCTGTTTGATGTAGACGTGTACTTCAGATTTAGCTAGCCACCAAGGGAAATTTAGGAAAACACATCATCAGGCAAAAAAATTATACAAGGATAGCTGTCGTTGTTCAGGGTGAGTCTTAAAACTATCAGCAGATGTCTGTGCCATCTTCGTGTCTTCAAAAGATAAAATAGTTCCACAGTTCCACCCAAGATTTCCTTTGAGTGGCAAATTATTGTACGAGTGTTTTCTTTCCTGTTCGACGGCCTTGGAGCTCAGCTAAAAGGATAAAGGAGGACGGAGCGCGTGCATTCTCACTAAAGTTTGGATTGAGTGGCGCGGGCTGCATTGTCTCCTGGCTTCGGCAGGACTCCCATGGGTTTCCCATTATTTTCCCAGAGATGACGACTTCAAACTCAGTCAGTTCTCTAGCTCCAGCTAGGCGGCTGAAAGGAAGACAAGAAACCAAAGTACAAGAGGAGATGGGGAATAAATGTGATACCTTCAAGAAGTTTCTTTCATTTCGCTCTGAACGCAGCGATCACTTGCCTTTGTCGAAGACCAGTTATTTGAAATATTCTCTCCAGGACTCTTGAATGCTGTGGGGATTTGATGTTCTGTAGGAGAATTAACTTCTACTCTTGTTTGCAATTTGCAAGGAAAGAAATGACTGGTTTATTTTGCGCACCAGTAAGGTTGATTTTAGCTCTGTCTATAACAAGACCTCAGGCCCAAGGCTGCATGTTTCTCTGCTGAATAAATAGGAAAGTCGGTGTTGGAGCTGTTTTGACTCAGTCCTCCACATCCGAGTGTTGTTGCTGCACGTAGACCATGTTGAGAAGGGGCATATTTCCCTTTTGGCATCCACTGCAATGAGGCAACCTGCCACCAGGAAAATGATCTGACAGGCATTAACTGAGATCAAGCCACATATCTGGGGTTCATCCCTGCGGAATGGGAATCTGGACATCCCAGGATCCGTGCCGTCTGGGTCATTATTATTCATTCGGGCGTGGACTGCTTTGGCTGCAAACAGGTAGTCAAGATGATACAGCTTCAAGCAGGGTGGCATTAAGTCAGCTGAATTAATCAGGATAATTAGTGAATAATTGAAGGAATGTGAAGTGACCTTTACTGTTGAAAGGTATTTTATTTCCTGAAACAGTGTGACTAGGAGTCTCTGGAGACCAACAAAAATACAAGATTTAAATGAAACATGACCACATCTTAGTGATTACTTTGAGTATTGTTTGCTTGCCAAGGACCCTTGAATAATATTAATGTGCAAATATCGACTGCCATTTCTTAGAAGCAGAGGCATTTACATTTCTCTGTCCTCTTTGGGAGATTGGAGTCCTTGGTTAGGTCACCGTAGATTTTAGACTGCTGCTGGTTTTCTGTCTCCCACCAATGATTATTGTCTGTTTTCTTTTAACTATGAAAAAGGCTTTTTTTATAATCTGCGCCTGGTAGTTTTAGTTGCTTAAAAGGAAAAGGTTGTCAGTCCACTTTAACAGCGGTCTGTGGTAAGTGCCTGTGCATTAGGATTGTATTGTATTTGAAAGCAGTGATAAGCAATGTATTCTTGGAGATAATGTCAGAAGTTAAGAGACTCCGGTGCACTACCTAAGGAGCTTGATCACACACCAAGAAGTGAATGAAAGTATGCACGATCCAACTGGTTTACTCAACATTTACACCTGATCCAATCTCAAAACCAATTGGCTCTCACTGGCACAGATTTAGCCAACTGGCCAATGTTTCGCTGATGTAAAGGATATCCTGGGTGAGGTGTTCTGTTCAAATCGCCGGTCATTGTTTATAGTCCAATTAGCAACTTGAATGCAGATGTATTTTTTTTTAAAAGTGAAATTGTAGTCAGACTGTAGCCAACAGGTTCACACGCATTTTACACAAATGCAACCAAAGCCAAATCATAAGTGGTTGGTCAGTACCACTTGGACTACAAAAGGGAACCAGAACGTCCAATACCAAAATCTCTGTTCCATTGCAGGGATTCGTTTATAGACATTACACCTTCCTTTATTATATTTCTGCCTGAACCATGTTTGAATTCACAATACTTCCTTTAAAGTTGAGAAACTCTACTCAAAGTCTTTCCCCTCAAACTTTGAGCATATTTGTTGTCTGAATAATGTCTCATCAGTACAACCCCGACATCTCCATACCTTCTGAACAATCCTCAAACTTTCCAAACCCCCTTCATCATCAGTCTCGTCTGTTCTTGAAAAGTAGGTAGATTAACATGCAAAACAAGGAGCCTCCAAAAGCATCGCCGTCTGTCACAGTCCTCAGCAACTGAGGCAGTGGATTACGCAAGCCGCATCACTGCATCAGGTGCTTAAACCACTCCTGAAATAAGACACAGATCAAAACGCAAGAGAGAATGAAAAGGTATTTCTGGCGCATCCTTCAAGCCGATATCTCTGTCGTCACAAAATTCCTCAGACACAAATAAAGCACAGTTCAGGGTCTGATCTGTAAAATCCTTTTCTGCCTTAGTGTGGGAGGTTGTTTTTGAGCATTAGCAAGAATGGCATTATGCAAGAGAGTGCACTTGAGCCAAAGTTCATCTATGCAACTTCATCAAGTCAAAGTAAGGAGAGGTTGTCTAACCAGATCTCCGATTCAAGCTAATATCTCTATCCCAAGAGGCGACCCATTTGTCTTTTCAAATTAACCACTGCCTGAGGTCTTATGATGTTAATATATTATATAAACCCCTCTTAACGCGTACTTAATCCCACGGTAATTTGGTTAAATTTGACCTTTTGGCAAATTCAGGGCGAAAATATGACCTGACTGGTCCCTTATGCTGGTATTTTTGATGAGAAACACATGTGACATTGTGTGTCGTAACCCACCCTGCCTAGCAAGAATCACACAATGCGTTTGTTTCTGGTATCAGAGTGTTTCTTTTCCTTCTCAGCTGCACAGCCCTTCCTTATCACCGCTCTCCAGCAGCTGTCTCAGACAAACAATATGATGCCTAACCAGTCTGGGGCTTTAGCGGACTTTCTGTTAGACTTTGCCGGAGTCCCTTATGTTGTTAGCGAAGCCCTCTGTATCTCGAGCTAAAGGTTCATCTCATCAGACGCAAACAACTGAGACTAAGGGAATGGTATGCAAAGTTTTCGTCTCCTAATGAGGGGGAACTGTTATCCATATTTTATGTTTACAGAGTCACAGAGTACATACATTGACACCCTTAGACGCCATTCCTGCAAGTCAAACTCACACTTTTGTTGCCTGGAGATAATTAACCACTGCATAGATTCGAGACTGATTTAATCAAATAAGCTTGTGTAGAATTCTATAGATCTGACTTTCTCGGGCTAATCGGTCAAATATCTAAACAACATCATTAATCTGAAGAATGTGCGCGTCACAGGTAGTAGAAAAGTCGGATGCGTTGGCGCGCCTTCGGGTTAGAAGGCGATAACAATTTAATTGAAGTCACAGCTAAGCTCCACAGAAGACATTTCCAAGGGGCTCTGTTTACATAATTGGTTTACATAACTTTGTTTACATTATTATATAATAAAGGCATCAGAGAGAGTGGGGATGTGAGAGTCTCATCCACCAATAATGGGGCATCATGTGAAACTGGAAAAGACATGCATTAGATTAAAATAAATAGTTATTTCATCGCAGGGATAAGAGCAGGAGTTGCTTTTAAATGCAAGTCGCACATCTCACGGCGGAGTCAGGGACTCTGGGGCAGTCTGGCAACTGTACAAGGTCTGACAGAAAACATGAAACATGAAATCTGTTTCCCAAATAGAAACAGGCTGTTGTGTCCAGAGAAAGCCATAAGCAACAGCCCACATGCTTTTGTTCCGGACAGCTAGTTTGGTAATATAAGCATAGCAGTAGTTCTTTTTTTTCACTTTATCAATTATTGGAGGATCTGTGTGGGAACGGCCATTTTTCTGTTATTCTGAATAGCTTGTGGTCTGTTATTTGAATTTTTTTGTTGATGTTGTTGTTGTTGCTGACTTTATGTTTCCTTGTTTCCTCCATTCTGTCAAATTTGATCAAATTGAAGGATTCAAAACATCTCGTCTGAGGATTATAGTTGAATATTAGCAGGATGGCTTACCTCTACACATTTTTGGTAAATGTTGGTTAATGTGTCATGCTCTTATAATTAAACTAATGAATCTCATACAATACAAAGTGATTTCAATAGAAATTCATATTATCCATTCTTTACATATTTTTGTTATATTCAAAGTACGAAAAATGCAAAAAATGGAGGGAAATGTTGTGTTCAGTTTTGGTAAAATGCATTTTTAATCACACGTTACATCATGAGTTGTTACAATTGGATTTTTTTTTATGTTGTTGTCAAGGAATGCTCAATCTTACAGTTAAATAAAATCCCCATTTTTTCTATACATGGTCAACCTCCTTATTCTTATACGCTTGGTGAATTCATAATGAATACATTTAAGTTCTCCAGCTCCATTAGTAGGATAAAAAAAACGTAATTAGCAATAATATGTATGTCCGGTTAAACTTTCAAAACTAAGCTCAATGAAAAACACTTAACAGATTATGACCTATTATTACTTAATATTTGCACGGTTGGGTCAGGTTTAGGAAAAGATCATACTTTGGATTAATATATTTGCATTCAGCCTTATAACATCAGTTAAGTGCGACGTGACTCGTAACCTAAATGAAGTGATGCTAAAGGGTAGAGCCACTGACCGGGCTGCTGTATTCGAGGTGTCGGGAGTGAGAACGGGCTGAACAGTGGCTTTTAATTGGAAATTGGAAGTTGGAAAATTGTAATAGCTTTCTGCTGTTTAGCAATTACAAATAATCTCAACAAACCCAGACAGCCCAAATATTGAGCTAAAATTAAAGTAGCTTTGGGAAAATAACCACTTGGATTGGCCACAGAGAAATGGAAGATTACTGGGGTATAAAACCAAGATAGACTTCAGAAAAGAAAACGTATCCTTTAATCTCAGGAGCAGGGTTAAGGTCAGGGTTGGTTCATACTGTGCAGACAGAGCAAATGACACTCCAACTTTTACTTTCTTTAACGTTATTGTTGGATTTCACCCCTGTGCTACATAACTACAGTGCTTCCGGCTGTGTCAATATGTTGATGGTTGCACATCAATACACAACCCAATCCGTACATTATCAAATCAGTCCAGGAAAAAACAACGAGCAGCAACTGCTTTAAAAATGTGCTCATGTGCATGTAAATGCCCCCAGTCGAAGCTGTAGAAGAATATACATATTACCCGCTGCTGCTGCAGTGATTGTGAACACAATTTTGACCTTAAAATGAAAAGCAAAATAGAGGGTAACACAAGTAAACAGACATCAAATGCCTGTGTTTTTTTCTCATTTGAGTATGATGTTTTATTTTAAATCAGTGGTACCATTTTTTCAATTCAGAGAGGGGAAATTTCACGCCACAGCCGCTGATGCCGGACAAATCAGAGACCGCAGCACCCGTGCACGGGCTGAGGTGCGTAAGCCGGTGGGAAATACACCCTCAAAACAAAGCAATCTCAGGGAGATCACATACCTGGAGCCAATTCCCTGAACTAAATCAATTCAAGATGAATAGTTTGTGTTTGCCCAATTGGAAACGTGATGTGCGCCGATGTAGTCTCTGTGAGAGCAGGATACGATGAATTTTCCTTGGTTATTTTACCAAACAAACTCCGGTCCCAGCCTCTTTGATCACTCATTCTATATCAAACCAGTTGCGATGTTTTCCTGTTTTTTCTTAAACTTGGCTGCTCCACTGAGGAGTTTTGTTCCGATATATTAGCTGTTTTTTTTCACTTTCATGTCTTCACTGCTTTCAATGTGTTTACCCGAAAGCTAAATCAGTGAAATGGAACTGAACGGAACAAGTTCTCAAGTTCTGTACTGCAGTACTGTTACTTTATCCGTCCACTCCTCTACATTTCAGAGTTTATGTTTAAAAAAACATTTGATTAGCTTATTAATAAAGATTTGTTTTTACTTTTTTTACCTTTTGACACTCTCATTACATTTGGTTGATTATGCTTATTTACTTGACTGAAATACTCACAACAAATGGGTGGCAGGATATCACCAGAGTTACTTCTAACTGCTGCCAACTGTTGCTGTCATTAGCTAGTTAGCTTAGTTAGCCATGCAGCTAGTAGGCTGGGCTGGGTGCTTGGAGAACGCGGGGGAAATGTTGGTGTATTCAGAGCTAGCACAAGAACTTTGAACCCAAATGGGTCTGGGCTAGCTGGTTAGCATGCTAAACACTGCAACACAATACACACACATCATGACATCAAAACCATTCCTGCACATTCTTTAATTTATTTTACATTGCTTCACCTTTGACACATGATATAACAAAGGTCATGTCACACATGTTATCTTTAAGTATAGATTTGAATGCAATATGTTGCCTAATACTGTTGTATGGACACTTTGACTTAGCTGAAGGATCTGAATATTTCCTCCACCATTGGGTAAAAAAAACAATAAAACAACACGATGTTAAGCCCTCTGCCCACCCATGCGAGGGCTTGTTTGAATTTATCATTTCTGATATTAATGCACTACCATCGCTACTATATTAACATGCTGCCCTGTTTCTCATCATCATAATCACTCTGCTGTGAATAATATATGTGTCCTTTGCCCTTTTACTTTAGAGGAAGATTATATCATGCTTGATGCTCTGCCTTTATTGGATCATGAATTTTGAGCTCTAATTGTGCATGCCATTTTTTAATTAGCAAGTTATTATAGGTGGTGGCATTGCAGATGTGCGTTGCACTCCTCCCCACCCCCCCGTAGTGCCGGAGTTTATATGTTTAGCACAGGGAATGACACCTCATGGCCTCAGCTGCAGCACCTACAGGGCTTTGGTGGGGCTGGCAATGACGACACACCCCGTGCGCAGCCACTTTGGCAGGTCCGCTAATGTTGTGGCTGTTAGCGAGAGGGCTTTTTTTTCCATCGAGCAGATGAGAGGACCATTGGACCGCCGTGGCTCAGTAACCCGCTAACTCGCATAAACAAGTTAGAGAAAGGTCGCAGCAGAGTTCAGAAACATTCCTCTCATTCTTTCTGCTTTAACGCTCGCTTCTTTTTTCCTCTTTTTTTTTCTTCACAGCAGGTCTGCATGAAAAAATAATCTGGGCAGTGACTTCTCTCACTCTCGCCTTCATTACTGTCTATCCCCGAAAAACCTGATTCCGCAAGCAGCTCAGTCTTGAAAACATTCAATAAAATGGGCATAAACTCAGTGAGAGCTTATGTGTGGGCGCAATTAGAATATGATGAGCCGCTACCAGGAAGAGGATTTTGTGAAGAATTATTGCAGGAATTATACACAAGGTTAAGTTTAGGCAACAAAAAGGGATTTTTTTTTTTTTTAATAAATTAAATTTTTTGCCGCTGATTACGTGTGCAGACATGCACAGTTTGTCCCGGCATTCTTTGACATCCCTTAAAACCACCATCAATTAAAACAATTCAGCGCGGCAGAAATCTTCATTCCACCCATGAGGCAAGTGAACTTGAGAAGAAATTGTGTAAAAGGCTGTCTCAGTATACACAATTAATGCAGGCTAGCCCAACATTTATATTTCATTAGAAAAGTTTTAATGAGTTCTGTGGCATCTTAAAAGTTTGGAGTTTCTTTTTTTTCTTCTTTTTTTTGCTCTTCTCCTTTTTAGTGCAGTGTCTTGTCGTTTTATTTTATAGTTTAATGTCCTTGGAGAAATGAGAGTCAATCTGTCTTGAGAAAAAAAAAAAAAAAAAACGAGTCTCTCACTTCACCTCCAGCATGGAAATATAAAGTTCAAGTTATACATTTCAATAAATAGCAACACCCTGGAAACGGAGGCAAAAAAATGATTGGCTGTTTAACTCACAGCGGCCGTGCTCGCCTCCATCACTGATGCACGGCGTCAGTGCTACAGTAGAGGTGAGGGTATTCATGTCAAATAGGCGTGTCATGAGTTCCATCACTGAAATCAGAAGCGGGACCAGCAACTTTTTGTTCGAAGGGGAAAAAACACTGCAAGGATGACACAGCAAGCTCATCAGCAGCCCGCAGCCACACCTCAAGATGCTCATCCAGTGTGCTGCACACGATTAACTGACTGGTTCTCACTAGACATCAGATACGCTGGGTTTTTTTCCTCCTTTGCAGAGATCCTTTATTGATTTGTTTTGAAAGAGGGCTTACTGTGAACAGATTTAAGGGTTAGGAGAGGAGGGTGCTTTTGCTTTAAACGCCTGTTTTCGGTCTCCATAAACATGGCTGGAGACGTCCCAACTTCCTGTCAAGAATATGTTGGTTTCGTCGTCACAAACGCGATGTCACCCGTGGCCCGTAACCCCTCCACCGCCAACACCAGCACCATCCCCTCCAACTCCGCACATGGAAGTTAGGTCATAAACTTGTAACCAATGTGATATGGAACATTTTGTCAAAATAGCGGTTCACATTGACGTTGAGTTATTTTAAGTTTTTTTTTGTAAGAACACCGATGATCTGCTGACCTTTACAAATCTAGACACGACAGACAATCAGCGGCAAAGCCGTCAGTGCTGAAAATAATTATTTTTCAAATCCAAAATCAATGAGATTGTGACCTTAAGAACGAAACGTCAAATGGAATTGGGGATTGGGAGAAAGAAAGGCACGCTGCACAAAGAAAAACAACTCATATTTTCCAAAATATCTGCAAATGGAAACTACACCATGGCAAATGTTCCTGAAATGATTTCATTCTGGCAAACAAATTATGCTAAGATTAGGGAAAGACCACGATTGGTTAATAAAAGCGTCTCTGATGGGGTGTGAAGTCCTGCAGGAAAGTCTGAAATGCTCTAAACTCATTCACAAAACCACAGCAGCCGCGCATTGTTCTGTATTGGCACCGAAGTTAAATTGTTACGGGGATATGGATTTAATGTGAACATAATTCTTGGGGATACTGTGCTCGAGTGCTGACGTGTGCACTGATACAGCTGGCTGATATTTACATTTCCCCGCGCTCAGCAGTTCAACTCGCTCCTCGTGTTCAATGGGTCCAAACTTGGTCTGTTCTGCAGTGCCTACGTGTCACAAAACGCATTCTCACGCCCTCAAAGGCAGCTCCCAAACATGTGTAACGATTTAAGTAATTTATTAACTCAAATCAACATCTCGTTCATAAGTAGGTCCTCATTGGTGTACAATTACCTCGGCCAACAATCTAATTTCGAAAATGAGTTTCTTGTCCGTCAGGGCCGCCGAAGCTTCCGGAACGTCTCCAACGTCTTCAGAGCGGGAGGGGTGAGCAAAGGAGTGTCGCAACGTAGAACCTCACAGCTAGATGGCGCTAAATACTCGATATATTACACACTGTCCCTTTAATATCCTTAATCTACCAGAATGTTTCTGCCTGCGAGTGAAATGTTCAAAAGCAGCGGGCAAACAAGAGTTTGAAGTGGCTGGAGTGCTAACTTGCCACCATTTCTAGCAATTATAACAGCGGCAGAAGGTATTATCACATAACTGGCTCTCTGCAAACATAGCGAGGGCAGAGGGGGAAAAAAAACAAACAAAAAAAAACCAACTCTCTGTAATCAGTTCCTGTCATTCTCACGGATCAGTTCTCTCAGTTTGGGTTTTGAAACATTTCAAGCCCCCGTTGTCACACAAATAGCGCGCCCCTCTGTCCGACCAAAACAGTCCGCAGCGGAAGTCCTCGCGGCATGGTGTGCAAATGGAGCACAAATACTTGACTCTCAGCAGCCCGGCCTTTATAATCCAGCTAGCAGTGCTGCATCCGTGTCCCAATCTTATTTTTATTTATAGTTGTGCCACAAGCGCTCTGCGGTGAGAGAGATTTCGTGCATGGATAGGGTTATTTACACATCAAGGTGCGCTAAAGAAGAGGGGCGGTTTAGATCTAACTGCTGATACGAGCGAGAGAGAGGTGGTTATTAATACGCTGCATGTTACGGCTTATTTTTGCATTCCCAGTAACTCGAGGTGTTCCGGAGGAAGTGGTGTTAGCGGCATGGGATGGCGGCGCGCGTCAAACGAACACGCGGTGACAACCTCGGAAACGTCAGCTTAAAACGCCGCGGTGGCGTTTTGTCAGCTGAAAACCTGCGGAGAATAGACACCCGGGCACGCTGGAAGTTTTGCAGACACGCCGTTACATTTGAGCGACGGCAACAAATGGCATCACAAATGTTTCATCCTAAAAAAAGAAAGAAACTAATGAGCTGGAGAACTGTTGGGTTTCTGCTTCCGCTTCAACAGAAAAGATTTTGACAATGTACAAACAAGGAAAGAGAGGCGAAATAAAGCTAAATCAATTGAATTGATACATAGTGTGTGTGAGTGTGTGTGTGTGTGTGTGTGTGTGTGTGTGTGTCAGTCAGCTCTTTCGCAACAAGGCGCTCCGGGATGTCGAACCTCAATTATCACATTCTGAAGAGATGGAAATTGAATTGTGCCGCCCTGTCACACATGCATCACACCTGTTGCACCACATGTGATCTCCACAGGACGGGGAGGGCCAAACTGTCACAGCTGTTGATCATCAGAACTGTAATTTATATATTATCTAAAATAAAGGATTATTACGCAGAATGTAACCAACAGATTTTCAAAACACTGTTAAAGAACATTCTTGCTGGAGCGACTGCGCGACTGTTCGATGGAGGAGCCGTCAGCACATCTTCATCTAAATATCAGTTCCACCTGCTGTTACAAGTCCATCCGAAAAACTTTTTTTTTTATTGTTCTGAACTACCTGACTCTGTTTGACATCGTAACAATTTCTGCGTTGAAATGTCTCCCTCACTCTCCTGGTGCTCTCATTGAGGCTTCTTTATTTTACTTTACCCCTGGAATTCCGTAAATGATTCGTACTTACCGTAAGTGTGAGTTACATGACTTTGGAAATCGGTTCTTGCTGACATTCCTCAACGCTGAACTTCCATCTCCTCCTCTCCAACCCTTTTCCACAAAGAGGATTTATTATTTTTGATCTCTCCTTGTCGGAAATGTTTTCTTTGTGTCCATTCGAACCCTTTGAATAACTACCCCTGCCAATCAGTAGCAAAAACAAGCACTTTAATGGACGTGACTTTGTCGGTCGGAGGTGTCCCAAAGGATCACACCGCGTTACTCCACTGCCGGCTGAGGCGATCTGCTGGCTCGATTCCAAAACTTTTGCTAGGTATAAATCATTTACACAGCAAAACATGTCAGTATGCAGCCCGCGTTTAACGATACTGAAATTTCCCTTACAAGGGTCTGTTTTTGGAGTGTTTTCTTCTAAAATTCAATGGCCTAGGAACAGAGGGTACCTTGTGTTGTATAGTTAGTAAAATCCATTGAGGCAAGTTGTCATTTGCGATTCTAGGCTATATGACCAGTCAGCGTGCTGGCTCTCCAAAAGGATGCACATCACACGTGACACATGAAAGCCTAGTGCTTGTTAATTCATGCGATATGAATTAACCAAAGCCAAACACAGCCCATTAATTATTCAGACATGCTTAATTGGTAAATTATGATGGCGGGGATCCCTATCTGCCTAAATAACCTTTTTTTACGTAGCGCTCGAGTGTGTTGTAATGAAAGTGTTTAGCAAACTGCTCCTTGCAAATCAACATCGCCACTTCTGCCATTTACATCCTTTATTGTGAAATATTCCAATCAACTCGACTTCCATGTTTAAGTTGCCTGAATGAAACACCTGTTTCTCCTCGAATTAGCTTCTGTGGCTGCATCTGTCTGCGTGTTCAACACGGGCCTGTAGTTTTCAACACCGCAGCGCTGAAGGAATCCTAATTGTATATTATACTCCTGTCTGGGCTGCAACCAGGCTGCTCTCGAAGCAATGAGCGCTGTGAAATTGAACATAATCACAGCATTTCTCTCATTTAGCAATACACTATCAAACGCAGCTATCCCATGTATTATTAAACTGGTTGTGTGTGCTGGGCAATATTCCCGGCGGTTAGCTGATATGATATGCAGTCAAAATTAATGATGAAGCCAGTTCTTGTTAAGATCTCGCAGGTTTGCTTTTTCGCACCTAAGCTGTTTTGGTGCCGGAAAGCTGTAATTCAAACACAAAAGCAGCAGTGCTGGATCCAACGCAGGTCTTCCTTCCAAGCCGTCGCTGGCGTGCTCATACCGAATTCAAGGCAGCGGAAAAACAACAGGGACGCGATCGTGGGTGTGCGACAATAGTGTGATTGTCCTTCTCCATTCAAAAATACTGCATGTTTTCTTCTTCTGTCATCTTCCACTCTGCAGAATGATGTTCATGTAAAGTCGGACACGAAGGGGCTTTTCTTTTTTTTTTTCCACATTCCTCTGCTGAAAGTTTCTCTTTTTCTCACCTCAACTCTGAGTTTGCGGCTGACATCTAGTTTTGACGGAAAACCAACAAAACGTATTCATAGATTCTGGGTTTTTTTTTGGGTTTGTTTAATTTCCACCGTATAATTAAACAATTTTTGGGTGGTAAATTATTATTCTGTATATTTACGTCTTCAAATATGTGGCATGGAGAAAAAAACCACATGATTAACAGATTGTGTGAATGCAAACCGTCAAGGAAGGTGTAATTATCTAGCATATGTTGATCGTTGTAAGAGTGTGCAATTTAGCACTCCAGCACAGGTATAAGTTATGGGGAGTTAAAACACTATTTGAACAGGTGCTAATTAAAGTAAAAAATAAACAACCCAGAGTCTATTTTTGCGACAGTCTTCCCACCACATCAAATTATAGAAAACACTTTCACTTTCTAGCTCTTTCTTGAGGTCTGCACAGTAGTTTAACCCATATCCATGCAGTGCTGTTGATGCCGGACAGTCACTGACATGGGAGAATAACATCGGTCCTGGTTTCATGTTTACAGCATGGTTTTTTGTCATAAGTCACAATGACACAAAAATGGACCCTAACTATCTTCACCCAGACGTATGCTGCCTCCACATGGATTCCAACAGATGGCAGGTTGACGGCGGACGGACAACACCTTCTGGACGGACAAACGGTCCAATGGCATGGCAGTATGGCGATATGTTGCTATGGTATTCTTGTGTTTCCCTGTGGTGTAACTTGTTGGTGCTGCAGATTGGGTTAGCAAGATTGCTACCCGCTAGCTACCTGGCTAGAGTCAAACCCCTGGTTGTATTGATAAGTAGGCCGGTTTTGTTTCTAACTGATTTAGTTGAAAGAATGCCGGTTTTTCTTTTGTGTTGAGTTTCATCAGTTACTCCAGTTCCTCCATCATTCCCTGGTTACAGTGACCGGGTTAAACAGTGCCTGCTTCCTTTGTGCTGTAAAAGCCCAGTGGCAGACTGTAAGCATCCTAAAAGCGAGGCTTACAGGGAAACAATCTTTACACAGATTACACAGTGTTATTTTTCTACAGCTATTACACAATGCAAACAGTGTTTTCTTCAGAATGATAAGTTAAAAGGTAGAAAGTTATTTCGTGTCTGTTTAATGTGTCTTTTTGTTATTCAATCGCAAACTTAAAATAAATACCAAATTCCCTCAAAAACTCTCCAAACGGTAAAATGATTTGGCTTCTCATTTTACACATCATCCTTTTTTCCAGTGTTGGAGTCATACATAACATCTGGTTATAGATGAATAAAATAAAATAGGGGAATAGGATTTTAGAAACGCATTCCATTATAATTATACATCATTTTATAATATAACTAGGGAACAGTTTGATTATTTTGGCCTTGGTATCATTATTTATCAATACGGGTAATTTTTGGTAATGGCAGTGTTGATTTTGTCCACCCTCCTCTGAATTAGTCTGATTAGCGAGAGCTGAAAGCCTCCTCGTCCCCCATTTCCAGCCCCCCCAATCAGAAGAGGGGCTAAACTGAACAGGCCACTGATTTCCTGGAGACTTAACAGTTAGCCTCTCTGCCTCTCAACTCAATCTCCGCCACAGCTTCATTACCCACCGACTACAAAGGATTTCTTCTCTCTGGTGACTCATGGTATGATCACCAGCCCCTGGTAGTCGATGTTTGTGCGTATGTGTGAGTCGTGGCTTTATTGTCCTCATAGCTCATTAAAGTGCTCCTCTGAGGGCTGCGATGGCAATAAACACAGCAGCGGCAGGCAAAAGCGCCGCCTCCTCCTTGCCGACCACCGCGACGGCAGGATCGATGTTCTCCGGGGCCGGGGTGATGACCACGGGGTCGCTCATCACATCGGGCAGCTGATAACGTGGGAGGATGCAATTGTGGCCAGCTGAATGGGTTTTTAATTCAAGCTTTTTATTGGAAGGAGCACTGCGGTATTGCCCTCCAGAAAGTACCGCTCGGCCTGTTTTTAGTTTGACCTTGGTGCACCGGGGTTGAAGTTTCTTTGTCGAATCTTTTCCAATTCCTACAGAGAAGCTCGGGATGTGCAGTAATTGTTTGCCCCCAGCGCTATGAATCACATTGACGGAATTTTAAATTTTAGCTGCCAGGTCCACGGGGACGGTGGGATGGTGTGAGAGAGAGTGCACTCGTAAACACATGCAAAAAAAAAGAAAAAAAAAAAAAAAGAAAACACTTGATAGAAAAGGCTCTTCAAAATTAGAAACAATTTGGCTCCCAGCTCCACGCTGGTGGCTGTGTTAAGCTGCACTCAGGCGCAGTACTGTTTTGAATATGCTTACGTTTAACAGGTATCATTCATTACCCTGTTCGTTGCTATGGTTTTGACTAATTTGCAAATGTAATTTCCTTCTTAGCACTATTCACAAAGTAGAGCTGAGACTGATGGGAACGTCACTAGTTCTGCAGGTATTAGTCATTGACCAAAGCACTGAATGATGGAGCCATCTGGAAAGCGAAGCTAATGTGGACGGGTCTTAAACCTGACTTCTTTCTAATGGCCAGCATTGGTTTCAAATAAAGGTCTGATTGTATGTAAGCTTATGAGGAAACAACCCGACTTCTCACTTGATTTATTCCCCAAGTAAACAGTTTCCTCATGCGTTTATGGTCTCAATCAATAGGTTTGAGTCTTATTCAATACAGCATGATGTTCAATTATTAAATTATGTTCCCATTTACAGTCAACTAGATGATAAATCAGGGGATGCTTTATCGCAGGGCTACTTTGTGTTTGACGAGTTCCTAGCATGGCTTTTCCTCAGGAGCTCAGTCAGATCCAATCATCACAATATGGTCACTTCTGGCTCCAATAAAAACAAGATGGCGACGGCTATAATGCCAAATTTAAAGCATCAAAGTGGTAGTCAAGAAACCAGTTGGTGACATCACCATGGGTTGACACTTAAGTCTCATGTCTGTTTGTTTGTTGGTTTGTCAGCAGGAATACACAAAAACTACTGATCTGATTTCCCCGAAACTTAAACGGAGGATAAGTCTCGACCCCGTTAACTTTCGGGGGAAGGATCCATGATTCTTTTCTCAGTTCCTTTAACATTGTGAGACACAAAGTTTTTAGGTTTGTGATTTGGTATGCGTCTCCTGCATTACCTCTGTTCCAGCGTCTGTTTCCCCCCGGTCCTCTGTGTCCCACTTTGGTCACCATGGCTTACTGTTTGTCCTTGTGTTTTTATTCGCCTGCCTTTTTGTTGCCAGTTTTTTTTTCAGTCGCCTGACATTTTGTCGCTTGGAATTTTGGATAATTTATTTTGGGGGGGGGGATTTCAGCTAATTAGAGCTTGCTTTTTTGTTTTCAACCTGCCTGCCTCGTGTGTCTTGCATTTGGGTCGCTTTGTGTAATTGTGACTCGGCGTTCCTCAGCATTTCATCACCATCAGACACCAAAAACATAACTAACATAAAACTGATCACATAAACGTTGCAGAGATTTGTGTGACAGATTTAATGTTAATTGTGTTTGTGTGAGAATCTGATGTTTTTGTACAGTCATAGCGGACATTTGTATTACTGCATGGAGCTTAAGGGACAAAAAGAAATCCGGCGTATTTAGGTGTCTGGTATCTATGAGTGCATTTAAAGTGGATGGGGACTACAGATGTCAATTAGCATACCACGCTAATAACACAGCATGTAAGTGATCTGTCCCTATTAAATAATATACAGTCATAGCAAACCATTCGATAGTTAAAAGACATTTCTAGTCACAACGAAAGGAGTGGACTGACTGACCGATAGTGTCATCCCCAGAGCCATGCCATCAGTGTGGCTAAAAGCCGCCTTAAGCAATGATGATCTTATTCCCAGTGTAAGAATCTGTGATAAGATTATCTAAGTCTTAAAAGGCTTTTGGGGAAACAGGACCTAGATCTCATTGCAGCAGGATGTCGCTCAGTTCCTAAGTCCCCTGGACGCACAAAATGGACTTACAGGGCGAAAATGTGTAGCAGTTACATTATAATGCTGCATGATGTGAATAAGCACTTTGTTACTTTTAATGCGTACTGATCGCAGACTGTATAATCACACGCAGCAGGACAGGTGTGTGTGTGCGCTCCATCTGCAGGATCTAATGCACCGGATGCACATTGTCATTACGCTCAGTGGTCCAATTTGTTTACCTTAATCAAATTATATAGACTCGTGTACACCACCGAGGCCTCAGAAATGATTAGTTACCAGTAAAAGCAGCACAAAAGTGAACTCAGTTGAGACAGCTAAGTTTAGAAACACCGTCAGCTGTTTGCTGTCACCGCTGCCGACGCGTTGAGGACGTCCTGTGGCCCAAGAGGACATCATGAACTCGAGGGCATATGTGTTATGTCACCTGGAAGCGCGGCGTAAGGTGATTATGTGCAAAAAAAAACCCCAAAAACTGGCAGGCTAATCACCTCTATGTGGAAAGAATTGCGTGTTTCTTTGATGCAGACTGGCCCTCGTATGAATTAATGAGTGGATCATTTTTCCAGCCACCAGCGAGGAGCGAGCAAACATACTTTTTGGAGAACTTTGTCGTTTGTTTCTGAAGTGTTTGAGAACGGTTGTGAGCTTCTCCCTCAGGTTCGTGTTAACAGTGTGATATTTTAGCTGAATTTTTAACGGACTTAACCTACAATAGAAATCCAACAGCCGGCAGGACAAGAAACGTGGCTGCAGCCGACTCCATTAGTGACAAGTCGAAATCTGTGAATAATATAAATGCCAGATGGAGGTGACTGAGTGATAGTCACCGCTAATCCTCTGATTCCTACACTCCCTTGCATGCTGTTCGCAGTCACATGTACTGTATGTACTCTACAGTGGTGTAAGAGTATGTGTGTGTTAAACCCACATACTTGATAACCAACCTTTCAATTCCGAATCAAAAGAACGGCGAGTGCTTTTCAGGAGCAATGCATATGTGACTAATGCCTTCTGAGAGTGTCCGTGGGTAAATCAACTGCCACCCTTTCCCAAGAAATTCTCACGTCTTAAGTCTCAGCTGTACCCGGTGAAATGTCTTTCTGTACATTTAACGACCACACTCTTAATTATCCGGGGTGATTAAGCACTGCGAAAGGCTTTCCAAACGCAGTCATTATGGCGCATTCAAATTCAATCAACCAGCAGGCAAAGGCTATTACAGCCAGCATGGATTTTGACTACTGATTATATGCTTTGATGACTTCAAACCCCTCGCCCGCAGATTACTTCACACAACTGGAAAGGGGAAAAAAAAAAAATATCCGTTGCTCTAAATTCATTGTTACTGCCGCCTTTATTTGCCTGCTGGAGCAAATATGTCCCGTCGACCTCAGACTTTGTGATAACGGACCGCATGGGGTTGCGCTTTTTTTTTTCGTTTTTGGCTTATGGATGAGGCGTTCTGTGTCCTGCCCAGTGGAGCTCTCCTAATGCGGGAGCCATTCTATCATTGCATCTCTAGTCCAGAGGAATACAAGGAAAGCCAGGTGAGACTGGATATTATCGGCCAGCCCGAGCACTTGACTGTGAAATAGGAAAAAAAAAAAAGAGTGACAAATAACACGGGAGGAATGCATGCAAGTCTCATGCCAGACTGGTCAGGACTGACCATTGCTATTCAGAAATGATGACAACCGACCCTGATATTTTAGATATTGGTGTGAAGTGAACACTGGCACACCATGGAAAGTCATGGGCAGCCAAAGTCAGACCGTGCACGGCAATAATCAAAGGATAAGTGGTTTTCATGGTCCAGCAGTGTGCGATTTAGATAACACTCCAGAAGTAATTTTATCAAAATGCCTCATCTGAGGCTGACTTCCACCTCACATTTTTTTGCCTATTTGCGCCCAGCATGTGGCGCTTTTTTTCCCCCCATCCTGAAAGATCAGACTTTCACGATCAGAAACTGTGTCAATTACATTCTGATCTAATCAAGAAAGAAGTTCGAGGCTACCTCTCATTTGGCTTGATAACCTTCTCTGAGGGTTACACAAAGACACGGCTCTTATCACTCGCATCTGCTGCACGCTCCCTCTGTACCTCGGAAGGCCTGCTTGTCTTTGATGTGCCACGCGAAATAGGTTTGTAATAAAGGAATTTCATGGCAATTTAAAATTACTCTCCATCATCCGCAGCATATGAAGGTTATTTAAGGCAGTGATGGAAAAAAAAAAGGGACAATGTCAGTGTGCTGCTCTACGGTGGATCTGGGTTAACAACACAGCCCGGCTCCAGCTGTGATAGTGCAGCCTAAGCATTAAAGTGTCCTCCCATTATTGCCATTTTCTCTGTCAGGACACGCATTTACTGAGTAGCACTTGTATAAGATACTAAGTGCTCTGACATAAAGCTTGAAGAATCTATCGAAAAAATAGCAGTGGTCGGTGATCATTTGCAAATATGCGTGTGTCCTAATCTTATGTAATCTACGCTGCAGTGCTACACAGCAGTTCTCTTTATCCCTGGCTTTAGCTGGCCCATATCGTGTTGTCAGAATCACATGGAAACAGGGAATGGAGTGCAATGCACTAATCCCATTTTTGCATTTAATTACCCACTACTTCAGAATGCTCACTGCACCCTGGCTGCAGAACTGTTTGCAAAAACCAGGAAGCCGAATTCCATTGCGCAGCACATACTCCCCGAGGGAGAAAGGCTTGGCTGAGCAATTGTTCACACCGCTCACATACGTGTCACATTAGCATATCTGGCTGCCTGCACAGACACTAAATGCAGGTGAAGCACAACTAGGGTATTATCACTTTGTTTATAACACAAAGGCAGTGTGTGTGTGTGCTCTTTTCCTCACTTCATTTCCCACCGACAACATCAGGCGGCATGCTCTGCATACTCGTGTTTTTAATTGCCTGCTAGGATTCCGATTCTGACCCATAATCTCTGTTCTCAGCTGCTTGTAAGCCATTTGTCTTTTGTGCCGTCTTTCACATAGATGTGTTGTTTTTCGCTGGTGCTCGTCAAGGTGTTTTACGCAGAACACAGCCTGCACAATTGACACAGATGTTTAGGTGCCTGAGTATCATGTTCGTTTCACTGCTGAGGCAATTAACTGAATGACTGCTAACTGAATAGTCTTAAAAGGGGAAATTTGTGAGATATAGAGTTTCAGTTTAAAATATTCTAAAAATGAACTTTGTCGACAGAATGTGAAGAAACCGCGTTGGCGTTATGTCAAAGACGTACTGTGTTGCAACCTTGTCCCAGCTTGTCCCTTCCCCTAACACCACTTCCTACCACAAGAGGTGATAGTCTGATAACCCCTGCAGATTCAGCTAGGCAATTTCACTGGTAAGCCTAATAAAAATAAACTAGCAAGTGCCAAGAAAGGAGATATTTTTACACCTATTTTCCTAACTAAACAGAAAAATATAACCATAAACTTAGAGCTGCTGTAAATCGCCTCCTTCCTGTATCCCCTGTCTTCAAAACTGGCATCTGTTGGTCTTAGAGGCTGTGTTCAGCCCCAGTCAGGCATTCACTTAGTTCCATGGCTAACTGAGCCACTTGCTAATGGCAGATAGTTGCTGCATCCAAAGATAGCTACATTGTTAGCGTGTCTTGGAGCTACCTTCAAATTCTGACCAATTTTTCCAAATGACACCTTTAATGCTGCTTTTCTTTCATCGTGAGCACAAAGCCGCCGACAACCACGACTTTATTCCAAGGCATCATTTATATACTGAGAGATTAAGTAACACACTTCCATGGAAAGTCGTATCTGTGGATATTTCTTTCATTCTAACAATTTGCATGACTGTGCTGAAATTACCAAAGCTGTAAAATTACACCTGAAAAGGGGAGAAGATACAGAAATGATCAGTACAGTGACTCAAGAAAAGGCAAATGGGTAATTTGACAGTTGGAAAATTACCTCGACGCACAATGAAAGAGACCCGTATTGAATAACACCTCAAAAGTGCGAAGAAATGATGGGTGCATCAAGGATAACACTTTCATATCATATCATATCATATAACAATCCAATTACATAGCCAACAAAGTAAGGAACAGCACTCAACCTGAGGCAATTATTAATTCAGGACAACATTTGAGGAGAAAAAAAAAAAGGCTCCCTTTACACACTGAATGTGTAAACACAAACTAACACCGTGCCAAAAAAAAAAGAAAAGAAAAACAGAAAGAAAGAAGAAAAATCCTTCGTCTGCTTCCTTAAAAACCAACAGATATTTACAAGTGTGATTAGGTTATTTACAATTCACAGCGGTGGCAGTCGGAAAATACCAACAACTGGAGCCGGGAACGTCTAATTAGCGGCGACACGTCCAAACTCACAGGCTGCGTGATAGCATGCTGATTACCACAACATCGACGCGGTGCAGCCAGCCCTCTCCCCGCTCGCTGTGCTCCCTCACTTTGACACTTACCTGATAATGCGATGAGTCATTCGTTCATTCATTCGCTCAATCGCGCCCGCTAACACATGTAAACAACCGGGCCAGTGCCGCGTGCCTCCTCCTCACTCAGTCAGGTTTCGCTAAGGTTAATCCACCGAGGGGTTTTGTTATGAAGCTACAGGCTTGTAATAGGATCTGCGAGAGCATCTGGATGTGCAGTAACACCGTGAGCTTTTAACTTGTATGAAACAGGGTGTACCTCTGCAAATCGTCTTAATGGATAATACTGGGTGAAGAAAAGGGATAACATATTCTCGTGATGCATTTGCTGGGAGTGAAATTAAATTGGATGAGTTGCCGTGTTTGATACAATTTGAAAAAAGGAATTCCTTCGATTTTTATACATCTATCCGTGATGTTACATGAAATTGAGGAGTAACTGTGTTTTGCAGTCATTAACGAATCCCAGAGAACAAGGTGCACATTACATTGAGTGTTATTCTGAGCTGGATTTAACATTTTTATGAAAAAAAAAAAAGATGAAAAGCAGTGGTTCCATTGCATTCTGGACCTCTGAGGCTATTGTCTGTTGTACAGGACTGTCTATTCTCCCCATCCTCCCACTCCTCCTATTCATCATCACTCTCCTTTCTCCTCCTCCTTCAGTGGGATAAAGAAACACAGAATAAGAGACGATTTCAAAACCACACGCGCAATGTGTTTTATCTGGCGGTCCAAGTGAATGATCCTGCCGAAAGTTGTTGTTGGCTTGTCTGCAAAATATGCGAGTGTTCAAAAGTCAGCAGAAAGGGAATTGTACTAAAATTATGTATAATCCCCAGCCTGTCTGAACACACGCCGAGCCATCTCTTCTCCTTCCCTGACTGAAAAGGAAAAAGAAAAAAAAAAAAAAAAGCTGCAGTTCGGGGAGAAGAAAGATCCATCACACACCTCCAGTTTCTCTCTGCATGTTTATGATCTCACCATGTGTGTTCAGAAGGCTGCGTTGCTATGGATTCTTGCATGGTAATATGTGAAGGCCATCATGGTAAATATCACTCACTGCCTGCCCCCTCTCTTTCACACACACACACACACACACACACACACACACACGGGGGTGACCTATATCTATCACTATGTGAACGAGCAAATGGCGTCAATGGCAAACAGTTACACTTTACAATCACATCTTAACAAGAAGCACTTCCCTGTCTTTAGTGCATATGATGCCAGTGCTTATGCATGCGATACTATACATTTGCATGTGCTTTTCCCGCAGTAAAGCCTGTTTTCTCAATGATTTATGATGCACTCAGGTTAACCATCATCATTAAAAAGGTGAACGTATTACTGTTAAACAATGAAATGCTTTAAAGCACTTGTTTTCCTGACCCTAACCGAGACTTAACCTCACCACACGGCACCGTCGCAACATGAGATCTAAACTTGAACAACAAGCAACGCAAAGCTAAAACATAACGCATGTAAGCTGTTACAGCGCAGAACACATTATTCAAACCAGAGATAACTTGTCTTCATCGGCTTGCAATGTTGAATTGCTGGGAAACATGACCCCAGCAAGTAATATTGCCGTGGAAGCAGTCTTGCACACATGCATCACACACACACACACACACACACACACACACACACAAGTCTATACCTCCCCATCTTAACAGAATAACATCATTGATCACTGGGGCCCATCCTGTAGTATCCAGGCGTAGATTGCTCACCCGGCACAGCAACCTCTCCATCAGCCAGCCTTTGTACATTCTAAGGTTTGCAAAGTTTATCAATTAGGCCCAGGTAGGTGTCTGGACGGGGTCAATAAGGCCCCGCAACATACTGACATTAATGATGTAATTATTCCTTAGATGGATAATGGCTTATTTACAAAACCCAGTCACTGCTGGGGTCGCGTTCATTGCAGATAAAGCAATTTGCTTTGATAGACCCTCAGAAGCTGCTTGTGCATGCAAATGGCAGCATTCATTAATATGTGAACGCTCTCTGCGTGGCAGCGAGAGGCTATTACCACCAGACACCGGGTGCCATTACCAGACACAAGAAAGTGAGATGGATAGACCTTTCTCTTCACACTATCCACGGTTGATTTTATTAATTTGGGTCCTTGCCTGTGGGAGTGGTGTGTTTTTCTAACAACCCCCTTCCAAGTTGGTAATTGGCAGGGACACCCACTGCAGACGATTTCTTCCCAGCACCGTGATGTTTGGACTGTGCAGCCAGTGAATTCGGTGTAACGGTGAGCAGTGTGTGATGGAGTGCGAGGAGTGTAAGCACACACAGTCAGTATCGTTGACACGAGCTGAGATTCCCCCCCCCCCCCAAGCCTCATTGACTCATTAATCACGGAGTGAGCTGAAAGTGGGATGACGGGCAGCTTAAAGTGTACACATGCAGAATCAACAGTGTAACGACACACGGGGAAAAAAAAAAACAAAAAAAAAACCTCGCCCGAATGTGTGATCATGTAGCAGCTGAAGTGCAAACAAGATCACGTTTACTTACATCTGTAACAGGATCAGTATCGGGCAAGCTACTTTCAAAATGCAATATATTACATGTTACTAGTTACCTTAATTTTAAAGTAAAAAAATTATATTACAGTATTACCGTCAGTGTAGGGTAATAGATGACTTATTACACTACTTTTTAGTAGTATAAAATACACAAATAATCTATATAGAACAATTAAATAGCCTAGATCTTTTTACATAAAGGAATGTACACAGTGATGAGCAGGCAGACCAAAGGACCAGACCAAATGGATCAAAGTCTGATATATTGGTAGTATTATATCAGATATCAAACATCTTTCAATCATATGAAACACAATAGACCTAAACCTTCTATAATCTACTCAAAGAACAAGGTATGGATGGACATACGTGATTCAAGAATGTGAGTTCAAGTGCGCTCGGGGGATTAGGCTTCGGCATTAGGTTTACAAAATATGTCTCATTTCAGTCACACAGAGACCGAACAAAGAACTGATCGGCTGGGCTATATTAAACACACACACAGTCTACATCCATTATGTGGTGTGGAAAACACAAATAAACGCTTCACTGCACAGTAACGTGGATTGTAACACGTTGCGTGACATAACTCGTCCCATTATTAGTAAAGTGTCACTGTAACACGTTGCTTTGGTAACACGTTACTTCCAGCACGGATCAGTATACGTTCTCGCTATTCATGTAATCGTGTTCTCGCAAGCTGGATCTTTGTGTTACACTTTGCAGGGTAGGTGTAATGTGTATACAGCAGTACATTCAGTGATCTTTTACTAATTCACTTAATGTTGCGATACTGTGAACAGCAGACCCTCAAGGGTTCGAGTGCAGGGTGTAGATACAGGTGAGGTTAATTAACATTATTCTCAGTCACACAGTCATCTAGCGACATGAGATGTGCACGAGACTGAGCGCTCAGCAAAGGCACACAGGTGAAATCAGTGATCAGAAATGTTCTTCTGTGGCTGTACCTGCAGTACAGCTGCCGCTCACAGGACCAAGACCTTGATCTGCACTGCAGCGTGTGGTCCTGACAGAAAGCTACAAGCACGTTTAAATGTGTCCTTGCTTTTTTTTTCTACAAACATTTTTCCTCTTGATCTGTTCTGCCTCCCGGCATTTCATCCCTCTGTCAGTTTATGGCTCTTTAATATTTGAGTAATGGCAGAAAGACGGGTGTGGGAAAAGGTTCAGAACACTTACAGCGAGTTGCACTTTGTCGTTTTCTCAGTTGTCCATGCAAAGCTGTGTTCAGGGGGGAAGTTAGCACGCATCAAAAACGGCACCCTCTTCGTTAATTGCCGCAAGGTTCAGTGTGCGGTCGCAGTTGAGGTCCACATGCAGAGGTGCAGGTTGGATGACACGGGGCTGTTTTGTCTTTCGCTGCAACACAACGAGACGGATTGCAATGTCATGCCATTGTCTAGAAGTCAAATTGGTTATATAATATGATAAAGTGACTTTTTTATAGTGGCCCAATGCACAAAAAACATGAAAAATCTTGCTCTAGGATGATCTTCTAGTGGAGAAAACACAATGCAGTGCTACATAGGCTGCCCTTCAGTACATTTCATATTTAACAGTTACACTTTAAAGAAACTACAAGGACCTTTATTTCTCTATCGCTTCTGGCGGCTCCTGTGGACAAAAGCGGAATGACAACCTCCTGTGGCGGAGATCTCAGTCCGGCTAGCGCGTGACAAGCTAGTGAAAGACGGAGGCAACACATTTTAAACACTTTTTTGCAGGACGCATGGTGATAAGGTAGCTTGGGTTTTAGCTGCTTCTTTGGTTACCTTTCTTTTTACAATTCCTCATTAACCTGAAGTATCTATCTGGTAAATATAATGTGTATATATAGTACAAGAATTGGTTAATTATCTGTGGGGTTTTTTTTTTTGACCTTCTAAATGCCAGATGACGCGCTCTACAATGCAACTGTTTCCATGATAACAGCATATTTTACCCCCTTCAACCACTTTTAATTGATGATATCATCTAATACTGAATCTCTATCATCTTGTTGTCACGGCTACAGTTTTATTAAGTACAGGAACATTAACTTTTTGTGTGTGTTGTTTTCTTCGCACTCGTCTTGATACGGTTCACATTTACATTTACATTTCTGTGATAGCTCACTTCACCAGCGACCGGCTTGACCCTTTGGAGTTCTTAGAGAACTAAATGACACGAAGCAGAGCTCCGTTCGGCAATGTTTGAACGTTTAAGCATGCATGCAGGAACTTATACAGTCAGGAGCAAAATAACTTACATAAAGCTCGATAAGAAAAATGTACACGGGAACAAGAAGGCTGTTATATAACGCCGAAGTCGGTTACAGATAAGTTGGACGAGCAGATAGGAGGAAACGGCATGCATCAAAGTGAGTCACGGTCGGATGAAAAGGCTACGATCAGGGCTCACGGAGCGATGAGAACAGGAAGTGAGAGAGAGAGACATATTTCACAACATGAGTCGTATGAACACTGCAAACAAGCTTCTCATGAGTCACAAGTTGCAGGTTGTTTGTTACTCCGAGTCGCGCCAATCCGTCATCCTGCCAGGTTACGGGTTTCGTCGGCGGGGGTGTGTCAAAACAAATCTGAATGCGGCCTTTGCAACTTCAGCCTAATGTGATGGAGCGTTCGCGCTCTCTGCCGTAATTTACCTTCTCTGGTGTTCACTGCAATTAAGAACACATTAATCAAAACTATGTTTGACCTTGGTTGAGTTTGTTATGTCGTCTTTCTATTCATGAGCAGGTGCTTGAGATCAGGATCAGGCGTTAACGTCTATCTTACAAATTCTTCATGAATTTAATGCGGGAAAAAGAACTGAAACTCGCTTTTTTTTTCTCTTTCCCTAGACGCTTTCTCCACGAGATATGGATGCAGTTCGAGTAGAAGACGGCTGAAAAGTGGGAGTAGTTGATTCCTCATAAGCTGCTCAATAGTACACCAGATTACACTGTTGCTGCCGTTCCCCCACTCTTGTATAAAAAAGCATTTCCCTATGCTGCATGCCGTGGCAGAATGTACTGTACTGTAAGTCAGCATTCTCCAAGGACTGTGCAGGTGGGGAGCCAGACAGCTTTAGCTGCGCAGGCAGGGTGATAGAGGAGACAGAGGAGGAGTGGATGTGTGTGAGAGGGAGAGGGAGAAAGTACTTAAGGGAAGATGAGAGGCATGTTTGGAGAAAAGTGGGGTAGAAGAGACGGGTGTATCCAGACAGGAAAACCATGAGAGACACTGGGTTGGAAATTTAGAGAGGCAAAAAGAAAAAAACAGAGGGAGTATATAAAGGTGGTCCGGGGAGAAGAATGATAAAGGGGGGGGAAATGTTGAGTAAATTCAAGTAAGGCTGATGGAGGAGTAGTTATATATAGCCCACCCATGAGTGGTGAGAGGAAGATTATAAAAAGGCGAGGGGAAAAAAAGAGCAGAGAGAGTTCAGGGAGGCAGGTGAGAAGGAAAAAAAAAAAAAAACTGTACCCGTTTTGGGCGAGATCACAGCGCCAGACGTTGTCCCAGGCAGCCAGTGTGCAGATGTTACAATGTACAAAAGGTCCCAGTCGCCCATGATCTCCAACAGCTTGACTACGGCTGCCAGGGCCTCTCCATGGAGTGGTCAGGTGGGCGAGAGATAGATATAATAAGATGGGCTATTGTGTTTGGACGGGACTGCGGCGAGCCAGGGCACTAAAGGTCTAATGAGGCGTCGTGTTCCTACAATCACATATAAATACAATACAATGTGGCCACCTGATCGCTGCAGTCGCGCGTCCCGCGGAAACTGAACAGCCCTGTCGGAAATAATGGAGTGTGAAAACCTCTGCCCTCGGACATAAATAGCGATGGTATAAAAATTATCCTAAAACACTGACAGATGTAAATACCCCTTCCTTTGGGGTGTGTGTGTGTGTGTGTGTGTGTGTGTGTGTGTGTGTGTGTGTGTGTGTGTGTGTGTGTGTGTGTGTGTGTGTGTGCGCGCAGAGTGGATTCACACCCTGCAGTTTTGTAGCGTTGGCAAACCAAGCTGTTATTAGAGCAATACGGGGTTTTGGATGCGCATAAGTCAACCCATCTGCATTGTCAGTTTGTTACCCTTTCTGTGTAATACGGTCCGCGCCGCCAAGTCTGCTGTTGGTCATTGTTTTACAGTCTGACACGAGGCTATTGCTCTGTTTGCTTTTTTGGCAAGACCATTTTCATTTGTATAAAGCTTACTTTGGTCACATTCAATTTGGAGCGTGTCTGCACATGATTTCATAGGGTAACGCAGGGCTTTTTGTGTTTGTAAAGTTCGTGTTTGGGTTGAAATCTGCCACATTCAAGGTTCAGCTTTTTTCTATTACAGAACCTGAGAGTAAATTTGTTGTGCTGACTTGGGGGGGGGGGGGAGATTAGGTATTCCAGAGTTGAAAACAAGACATCACAGTGAAGAAATTCAAGACATCAAAACAAAAATACATTAAAAACGAGTATATATATATATATATATATATATATATATATATATATATATATATATATATATATATATATATATATATATATATATATATATATATATATATATATATATATATATATATATATATATATATATATATATATATATATAAAAATTGTTTCAAAGTATAAGGACTCCAAAAAAAAAAAGGTCACGGCAGAGTGCTTCCAAACACTGGCGCTCAAAAAGCTTAAAGTGTCGCGCATGGGTGAGGTGCATCATCTCACGCCGGCTTTGTTTGCAGCAGCTGCAGGTACAAAAGCATTTCTGATTGGTTTTGATCTCCACCCAGGGGCCACGAAGCAAAGGCTGGAGCAAAGAAGCTGGTGTTTGTTATAAAGGATGGGAATGGTCCTGGAGAATGGAACTCTCCTCACGCTGCAGCTGTGAGGAATAAGGTGTTAGGTAGGGAATTAGGTAATGACAGCTAGGTGGCTGCCAAGCAAGAGACCGTTGTTCACGATGGCGTTTCAACATTTTCGAAGCGCGAAAACGTACATGTTGATATTTTTGACCAGACGACGGGACAAATTCCAACCATGTTGGTCACAACAGAATCAGCTAAGTGAAAATAATGTTAAGTCAGGTTTAACCCTGGATCAAATCAGGATCGTTTCCTAAACCTAACCAGACCATTATTGTAGTGTTGTCACAAAATAAAACTGCTCCTTAAGAAATCTAAAGATGCAACAGAAAAAAAAAAAAAAAAAAGTTTCAACATATCTTTGGTTTGCAAAAATGTACAATGCCAATAAGTTTTAATCGAGAACCAGCACCTGAACCGCCGTCGTCGAAAAAAGGTGTACATGCTGACATATCTGAGGGAGATGACGGCAGGGTCCGCTCACTCTAACATGCTTTGCTGCTATGATAAACATATCAAACGTGAATTGTCTGACTGAAATATATCTGCAGGTATGATCAGAGAGAGTCAACCTCGACGCTGAGGGAAATTGTGTTGTGGGGATTTTTTTTTGCCACTAATGAGGTTATTAAGCACATTTTCCATGAGTGGGTGCACAAGCTTGCGCACAAGCATGTGGGTAATGTGATGCGCGTTCCTGCCAAACATACAAATAGGTAGTGCATGAAAACGTGCATGATTTGTCGCTGTCGTAAATCATACACGAGTGCTTTTAGCGTGCCAAGAAGAGTTACTCGAGGCAACAGTGTCGCACTCCATTTTTAAATGAACAGGGTGAGGTTGAGGGTGAATTTTTTTCTCGGAATATCTTACCACATACTACACTGTACTTCTCTGAGCTGTAGGTGATCTGTCATGCAATGATGAGCCTGGCAAAAGGGCCTCGAATGATAAATGCTCCCCCCACACTCTCTCATCATAACAGCACCATTAAGATGCTACATGTCACAAAGTGTGACCATAGGCCTTTTTCTATTTAAGTGCCTGGCTAAGAGTCACTGCTGGTATTTTCAATCTTGCTGCAATGAGGGCCCATGGGTATTTGAACACATTAGTGCTTTAGAGGGTAGCTCTAAGCCGTTGCCACTGTGTTTGAACTCAGCAGAAGTAAGGTATTTCTTTCTTTAGTCATTATTGGATCCATTTCCTTTATAGATATGGTAATATTTCTGAACTGCACTGAGCTGTGATGACTTCAAAAGATGTGTGGTGCATCGTAAGGGTCAGATATAATACACTCAAGGTAGAGAGTTTAGTGTCAGAGCTGAGGACATAAAACACTTTTTTAAAGACCTGCGTTTATGCATTGTAGCTCTGCCATTCACAGGAACAACCGCTGATGTTAAAGCTATGAATTTCCTAATATAGCCGGTGTTCTTATTTAGAGTGACTTACAATCAGTGCAGTGAATTGTTAATAATTTGCATGGGAAACTGCTGCAGGGCTCACAACTAAGAGCTGCTTCTCAAAAGGAGCCTCATCTAAAAAAGGTACAAGGGTTGTCCCAAAACATTAGCACTGTAGGGTTTTTTGTTTTTTGTGTATCAAAATTCATCTGAACTTTTAGTTCCAAAAGAGAAAACTCAGACAATAGCTGAGGAGGCAGAGTTGCTCTGTTGGGAGTGAATAATCATTTTAAATGAGTGCTACCTAAATTCAGTGAGCCATTAGAGCTAATGTTTTTCTGGTCCTTTTTTAGCCGCATCACACTGTAGCTAAGTGTCTTCAGGGTCAGCAATGTTCAGAGGCTTCTTGGAAAATCGTAGAAATGTTTGAGTGGCTCTGACGCAGGGAGCACATGATAAACTTGAAGCTAGCTAAATTATTGAAATATTCATATAATATTGAGAGATGCTTCATTGGATTAGAGTTGCTTACAACGGACGTGGACAAACACTTCGCTCTGGGACATAACGTACACTTCACATGTACGTTCTTGCCTTTTACCTTAAGGAGATTAAAGTAGTGTCTGTACTTCCACTTTGAAAACGCCAACTTTCCCTCCGGACTCACCATTGCTGCAGCTTACCTCTGCTAGTTTGTGTGTAAACTGAACACTGCCTTTGATTGGCTAACAAACTCTTACTCTACCTTAGCCAATCATCACTTATGTGGTTGTCCTGCCCCTCCCTCGTCCCTCACCAAGGAAAAAAAAAACATCTTTGCAGCTCCGATGGCTGAGAGCCAAGTCGGATGACAACAGCTTCAATGAGTAGCTTCAGTTTATAACACGCCACATTTGATAGTCGTTAACGTTAACGGTAACGGCGTTGTAACAATGGAAATAGTAATTAGTTAGATTACCCATGACTGAAAAAATGCTGTTTATTTTAACGCTCATGTCATGCCCATGACCAACGATAAGGGTTGGTAAGAACCAGTGGGAATAACGGGGGAAATCCTCCTTTTTATTGTAGCCAAAACATTTTTATAGACATAATCACATATATACACACAGTATGCCACTGAGTGTCTCCTTAGGGGATTATTAGCCTCCAGGATACACCCAGTCTGTCCACTCAGAGTCAATCTGGCAGTGAGGAGTGGCTCTGGAGGATGAGTAACTCGGAGAGGAGCAGCAGCAGACCAGGAAGGAGGCTGAAGAGGCTGGTGTATTTACTGGGGAAACTACAGCTCATAAACTGCTGTAGACAAACTGCAAGAAATGCAAACATAACCAGAGCTACGCTATGAGTTAAAAGTTTGAGTCAAACATCGAGATTGCAACCAATGAGAGGCACTGTTTCAGACTGAAAAGGAATAATTGAATGAACAGATTCTATAGGGGCAAAAACATTTCATATTTCTGGGTGGGAATGAAACTTGGAATCTCTCACCTCATCTCATCTCATGCATTAAATACCAATATAACAGGAAACATCCAGCTTTACTGCTCCATACAAAGCTCCTCTGAAATGTTTCAACTCTGATGCTGGATGAAACGCAGTTTTTGTCTCTTCTTGGTTTGTTTGTTTCCCTGATGCATTCACTCAGCCATACGCACACTATAGCTGTCACCACAGAGCACCAGCTGTGAAATGTGGATGTTATTCATATAGCGCAGATGGCAAGGCATAGAGCGCTGCCGCCCTTATTTAAATGAATGTTGGCAGTAATAAACGAGTCAGTTCTTCTTGTTTTCAGCCAAGTGGAAGTGTGTCAATACTCCAAACAAACTGACATGTCACCGACAGGAGGAGAGGAATATATCCAGTTATTTATCGCTCGTCAATACTGTGATCATCTGTCATGTGCAGTCATGTAACGGTGAAAACATGACCTAGCTGTGGATCATTGCAGAACAAGCAACCACAAGTATGGCTTCATCCAGCTGTATAGCAGACGAGGGTTCAGCTTGTTGTTTTGTTGGCACACGATGGGGGTGTTTTATATTCCCCTTTGTGAGCCGGCTGCCAGTGCCATTACTCTCCAACAAGTCATAATAGATTTTTAAAGCATTTTAACAGGCATTAAAATGATTTTAATGGATTTTTGAAGGCTTTTAAACATTCAAGGAGGTTGTGCCACAGTTTCAGGGGCTACAACATGGCCAAAAGTATGTGGACGACCAGCCCATTAAGCACATTTGTGAGCCTTTATTCTTGAACGGCTCTTTCCAATCCAATCTGCTGTTATAACAGCCTGAACTCTTCTTGGACGGCTTAGCACAAGATTTTGGAGCCCGGCTGCGGGGACTTGGTCCTATTCAGCCACAAGAGCATTAGTCAGGCCGGGCAGCGATGTTTTGGCGATAAAGGCTCACAGTCAATCAGCTAATCTCGAAAGGTGTTTGAGGGATTCTGTGCAGGCCAAGCAAACTCTTCTCAGCCCAAGTTGCCAGAATAAAACATTGGCAGTTAACGTTTCAGACAACCACTGATAGGTTCGCATTTGTGTGTGCCATGAGTACCATATGGACATTTCTACAATATGTGTCACATCTCATTTACATTACATGTTTATCACCTGACTTTAATATCAGGAGGCGGAGGTAGACAGGGTAACAATGATGCGAAGCCAGCGACCGCAGTTCGAGACTGTGTTTCTACATTTGTAACTATATCAAGGAGACCTTTGGACAATTTCTAGCCATGTTTGGATGACAAAAAAACTCATATTTGTGACACGCAGTCAGGATATCTGCAGCTGTGTTTGTGGTGAGCAAAACAGGTATTTGTTTCCCTGTTAGGCACGTGGTTTTGGTGCCTTAACCAATCCGTAAGCAGAGCATGGCCACAAGACAAAAAGAAAAAGAAAAAAAACACAAAACATTTATTTTGGTTTTTATCTCCATGTAGCACACATCGGCTTCATTCTGTTCTCAGTAATTTTCCATTGAGCAGATTTATTTCAGTTTTTAAAAAGGTGGTAGACTCCTCCACAAACTGGGTTTAGGTGGGTTTATGAGCCACCACTTCCCTGGTGGTGATATTGAACATCTTTTATCCTCTACTGAATGCTACTGATGAACGCTGCACAACCAAAAACAGGTTCACTGGAAGTACTACCGAGGCACAGGCCCAATCATCTCCTTTAGACTGTGAGCTGGTGGCTCTTGCACATTTTTAAATCAATTTTGCCTTTCTTTGGGTGCGTGACTAGAGCTGTGTTCTTGCTTTGATGCATGTATTTGATGCCACTTGTTGAGAGATTATTTTCTCAGACGATGTAGAATTGTGAAGGCTTCTGAGTGGGAGGCCTCCATCGTGCTGTAGAGGTATCATGCGGCAGAGGAAATAGCTGGGCTTCCTAATGAAGTAATCAGACCGGGGAAGATGTTTATCACTCCAGCAATCACACAGTCGGAAACCCACTGAATAACAGCCGAGCATATCAACAGCCTTTAAATCCCCCCCCCCCTTTTTTTTTCCTGTCAGCTTTTTATCTGACAAGGATGTCTCACCGCTTCATCTTGTAGCTTTCTTTTTTCATAATGTGCTTGCTTTACTATGCAGAATTGCTACAAACTGAGCGGCGTAGGGTCAAGATTTGACAACTTGCTATTTTCTGATGTTGCAAAATGCGCCTTGAATTTTATTCTATAAAGGAGAATACATTCCCAACGCAGATGGAGGATGTCTTTTTCTTATAAAATAGCACCAAATATAGAGTCAGATCTTCGTGCATGTTAGAATTTTGATTTGTTTTCATCAAAATGTGCAAAAAAAAAAAAAAAAAAAAAAAAAGCATTTGCACTTAAAAAGGTTTCCATTTATTTTTAACAGCACACAATCACTTCGAAACCACAGCATATCAGATTTTAAATTTTTTTTTTACACGTGAAGTGTCAAAGCTATTTTACAGTTTTTATTGCAAAATCTAAGCTCAAAAGATCCACTTCACAGCTTTTGGAGCCTTCTTTTGTTTTTTGTTTTCTGTCTTCAGGATGGAAAAGAGACTTGAGCTTCAGCCAGGCCACATATAATGGAGTCTCACCGGGATGTTCCTGGTGGTCCCTGCCCGGTCACCCGGTCAGCTGGTCTCCTTGGGGGGCACTGTGCCCCCTGGACATGCTGCACTCTCCTGTAATTTTTATGCGGTAAGTGGTGGTTCAGAGGTAAAACCGAGATATTGATTTGTAGAGTGTGTCCCCTGTACACTCCTACAGTAAGGCTCCCGTCAGCCTCCGCATGCGTGCAGGTCAGTAAAAGAGGCCGAATTTTGTGTGTTGAAGTTTGGAGAACGTGTCACCTCCGAATTAGGATGAAGCAACTCCAAGACTCCAGTGTTGGGGACGCTAATACCAAAGTATAACATGGCACACCAATACTTCACACTGGAAGAAAGCGGATGGCAGAGCTAACCCTATGGAGTAAGGAAGAAAGAGAGTAGTTCAAAGTACAACCCCTGCCTCTCCCAACTTAAGTTATTGCACAAAGGGCTATACGTACAATTACAGTTATATACACAATGACATAAAATACTCCACTATTCTTAATTCTAGACAATGAGTTCCTCAGGGTGCAGGGGCTGCATTTATAAACTTGTACTCTCCTCCTCTCTCAGATGTAAATAGCGCTGCATCATCATCATGTCAAATTCTGACACGACTGAGGCGTAAATGTTCACAGCTCGTATTCTAAAGTCGTATTCACGTTTGAATTTAGTCGCGTTCGCCAAATTCTTTCCTCAGTCAAATCAGACACACCAAATCACTGAGTGGAATTATGGATTCCTTCAGTTTGGAATATTGTTGGAAACATGTTTTGACATTTTAATCCAGTGTGTTGCATATTCTAACTTCGATTATACCATGGTCTGGGGGAATAGACGATTCTGATTGGCTGCAGGGTGGCCATTAACCCCTGATATATGGCCACCTACTAAGTAGTTCCAGTCAAATTGACTGTTCACCGCTGTAAATGAATGCGCTAGCTGGCGTATCAAATCTTAATATTTTATTTCCAGCACTGAGTGCAGTCTGACTGTCAGTCCTTCAGTGTCTTATCCTCTGAACACCACAGGGTGGCGACTGTAACACACAAGCTGCAGAAAGTTCACTTCCCCTCTAAACTTACTGCTACGCGAATACGCTGTTCAGCTCTCTGCTTCAGCCTGCGGCCACAGTAACGTTACACACGGCCGGTCATTTGTTCGTGAACATCCTGCTATTGATTTGGGGACAATGACATGACTGGTTAGTTTGCTAGCTAACACGATTAGCTAGCATACTGTCAAATTATATTTACTGTTTGTCAACCGTATGCAATGTTATTGACTTTGAATCTTGCTAGCATAGCGTTAGCTTTCTGGCTCATGGCTGAGCGGACTAGAATATCTCCCGTTGCCAAGTCGTATCTATGATCCGTCCTATTTACTGGAGGAGTGAACAACGCTTCCGTTGCATAAGAATCTGACCGGAGATTAATGACTGTTCCAGGTTCAAACCCTCAGGCGTTACCAGGGAAACTAAGTTATGGCTTGTGAAAAACTTTATGTTTTGATTGTAAAACGCATGAAAATGTAAATTAATAGTCCGAATTTCTTTTCTTTGGCAAGTGACCATGGTATAAGCAGGATAATGCCCTTCGAGGTGTCCATAAACAGAAGTTAATGGACTTCGCGGAGGCAACCGTCCGACGCGCAGCGGAGGACGGTTGCCTCCGCGTCGTCCATTAACTTCTGTTTATGGACACCTCGTCGGGCATTATCCCTTACATAAATCAAATGAGCGCCAACTACTTTCTAACTCAAACGGACTCGAGGTTCTGCAGGTGGTGTGGGAGAGGTTGTTTTAATCTGGCCCCGGTCGTGGTTGAAAGCTCCTAAAAGATAAAGTTATGTAACTTAGAGCGGAGACTTTTCACTACATGCCATCCCCAAAGGTTCGCGCTTATATTTCCATTTTGCAGCAAACCTCACTCTGTTTTAATGAATGTGGAGCCAGCCATCCAAACGCTCAGTATTCACACGGGGCCCTGGAAGTTAAAATGGTCACACTGACGCAGTTTTACTTTTGGAGAGAATATCAAAGACAATCTGGAGACTCTGGACCACCATCAATTGGCCGTGTGCAGCATTTGTCCCTTTTCTTTTTCTCGTTGTTATTGTTTCGGTTGCTAACGCTGCTATCACTGAGGGAATGCAATGCAGTGGGAATGGTAATAAAGTGTTGTGTAGCAGGGTTCCGTTTATTTGTTTATTCCTTCGCCAGCATCATATTAAATAAACTTCCCTTGGAGACTCGCCTAGTCAGCTGGGACATGATTGTGCTACGAGGCAGCCGCGGCGCCGGCGCCACATATTAGCTTTTGAGTAACTGGGACAAGATACCACGCCGCTGTATGATTTCAATATGTCATCCGCACATGTGGGACGCCGGCATTTCCCCCGAGTCTTGGGAATTGGAGTGCGGAGGAACCAATTGTGTTCCTCGCGCAACACGCGTCATAATGAAAATGATCTTCCCTGTCCTCCACAGGGAAATCTCCCAGCACTAGAAAAATACTACGGATTCATTGTATGTGTGTGTGTGTGGGTGTGTGTTTGTACAGTTTTGACAATTTTTTCCTTTCATTGTAAGTTTTTCTCCCCCCCCCAAAATTCTAAGAAATGAACGCTTGAAGTCGATGTGAAAGCACTGTTCGCGTGTTGTTCCTGTGACAGATGCCTCGGGCAAACGCAGAGAAAGCCTCGTGAAAGATTCCTCACAACTCAGCCTTGTAAACAATTTCTCAAAAGCTCAAACCGCAAATATCATTCCCGTTTCTACCCGTCTGATGTTCCTCCTTAATCTCTGCATACGTCACACTTCTCACCTTGTGAGGTTCTCGCTCATCTTTTTGAAGGCGGCGGGCGGAGACGGGCCGCGCGAGTGCTGTTGGATGCAGTGTTGCCACAGGAGCGGCGAGGATCCCCGGAGGCTCCTGTCTTTTCATCTCCGGATCAAGGATAATAAGGGATAATCACGAGACCCCCACGTGATCATACATAAACATGAGAGTGCTAACAGTGATGAACACGGGTCCCTTTGCATTACCTATGGCATGTCGCCTCTCCCAGCAGGTTGCCTGAGATCGCGCTGTGTGTCCCCCGCTACACTTCTCAACTCTACAAATAACGTCAGCGAGGTGCAAACATTGCTTCGGGGGGAAACTGTCACCCAAAGGAATTCTTACATTCTGCCGCTATGGATGTTGTCCTTTTATTAAATACTGTATTGTCGGCCCAGCCGGCGTTGCATGGAGCCTCCTGCCTAGAAACCAAGCAGCAGCGATGGGAGCCGTGCCTCGATTCTATACGGTCAAAGTGAGCTGGTTTTTGAGCTTCTATACGTACAATTAATGTGCTTTATAGTTTTCTCCTGACAGGAAATGACATCATATGTGCTCCTATTGGAAGTTGATTTAATTTTCACAATCCTAAGAAATGTATTTCACTTTTCCTGCAGTCAGAAGTGGCTCCTCTGGCATTGCTGTGCAGCTTTTAATTGTGGGACAAAGGCGTTTTTTTTTCCCCCCCAGCAGACATTTTTGACATGTAGGAAGGAAAGCTCGGGTCTAATTGATGGTTGCGTACTATTTTAGGTTTTGCAGTTCCAGTGCCCCACTGTTGTTCCTTCCTCCTCGCTGACATGTCTTACTGGGTCACTTAAAATGGAGCAGGAGCTCATTAATTTGCTCACTTACACCTTTGGTTTGCCTGCAATGTGAAATACACTTGCAACAGTAACAGTCAAATCAAGCTCCGTCGCGTGTATGTTTTTAACAGATCGCTATGTTCAAGCCACCATTGTGTACCTGTGTACTAAAGCAGACACTGTATGTATGTGTGAGGACATCCTGTCCCCTGCTAGCCTTACAAAGAGCGTGAAAAGATGATCATTTCAGTGGAGGCTGTTTGTGCTCGTGTCGTACAGGTGGTTACTTTAAACCCAGTTTGAAATCATCCTCAAAGATGTACAGGGTTTTTATTAAAACTTCATATATCAGTCAATTAGACTGAGTCCCAGTGTCCACACTCGCACGACTCAGAGTCTAAGTAGTGCTCCTGGCGAGTCTGTGAAGGTTTCAGGGCTGTCCCACTGTCAAATTGTTGGCGAGGACTCTCTCGTGGACATTTTGAGCCCTTTATGGCCACTTTCTGTAAGTGTGCTGCGGGAGGTACAGTTCATAGCCTTGTAACGTTAAAGACAGAGTTACCAGGGGAGGCAGGAAACATTTTATTTTATTTTTTTTAAAACCCATAAAAACCATAGTAATCCAGATGACTGTCCTTCTATCAGAGTTTACATTTAAATCAAGTGATTCAGTTTATTAAAAACAGCAAATTACAAAAAGGTTTGTAACGTTATGGAACATTTCTCCCTGAAAAGTCTGACTGAATATATTTGTATTTGTTTGCATGTCTAAACAAATACAATATACTGTTTTTGTTTTTTTTTACGTTTGGATTATTATAAATCTTAAAGCAATTAAAATAAAAGTGCCAAACCCAGAAGGTCATTTGAGATGTCCCAAAGCGCAGACGCGTATTCTTATTTAGATCATTTCAGTCTTTTACAGCAACTCTCACTCAAACACTTTTGGACTGGGAAGCATTTGACTAAACTGCCCGACTGTATATTAACTATTTAAAACTCAACCTCCACCAGCTACAACAGAAAATAAACAGCTTCTTTTTTCTCATTTTTGCATCAAGAATCACGATTGAAAAGAGTGAATAGTAATAATAATAATTCACCTTTAAATAAGTTTTTGAGTGCAACACCACTGTCGTAAATACAGATCCCAGGTCAGTAACAGTTTGTCAGATGTAATGTAGAAATACCAATCATTGCGTCAACCGTCTCTTGAAGTGAACGTGTTAAGCTGTGATCCTACGCTCTTCCTGAACTGAAGGATCTGAGTATTTTTTGCCACAGTTGCATAAATGTGCCAATACGTTAGAAATACACCTGTTGTGCCAAGAGACACATTGTTGTTGCTCTTATATTTAATGCTGTTTGCGATTATTTTCAATAAATATTTAACTGCTCTCAGTAACCTTGCTGATCGTTCGCGCCCCTCTCTGGCCACATTTCCTTTATTTCATTTTTTTTATGTATTTGCGATATCTGGCCTTCTCACAGCCAGATATCCCATAATGGTCTTTCCGAGGGGATTTGCTACTGCTAGCAGAAAATGAATGGCCGCCGGTGGCTCCATCGAGCTCCAAACATTGCGTTTCCGCCCTTAATGACAGTCTGCAGGGCTCGAGGGCCTGCTGGTTTATAATGGAGCTGACTGATTTGCACCAGGTGAAGGTCGTTTACTGTTAACTAGCTGTCGGGATGGAAAAAGGCAGCGCGAGGAGCAGCACCGAAAACCACTCTGCTGCTTGCCGTTTGACACCTTCCAACAATTAAAAAAAAAGCCTTTTCTGTTTGGATGTGAGAAAGCTCACATCTCAATAAATCTTCACACAAAAAAAAGGGACTCTAGATAAATCTTATTTAAAAAAACAAGGAATTATTTTCACGTTCTTTTACAAAGCCAGGTTGTTTCAAGGAGGACACATTAGTTTTGCTAAAAGAGAAACTGTTCCATTCACATACAGCATTATGCTTTTATTGTTTATAATTATCTTCACAAGCAGTGGCCTCCTTTTCTTTAACAAGCGTCGGTTTGAGGAAACTCGACGGTTTTGTCTCCTATGAAGGTAGCCAAAGAGGTTTATATATTCTGTCTCTCATTCAGCTCAATGTCACAAACACTCATCGGCGTCTCCCCGAAGACCTCATTATCCTCTTAATTTCCAATTATTTCAAAGACAAATGAGTACACCTGGCATCCGAGCAAACCTGTCAATGTTGAGCGCGGGAGGCTGTGCCATCCTCGCTCCTCTCAGCGGAGACAAATGGGCTAACGATCAAACCTTTTTACTTCTTAGCTTTACTTTTTCATATTCCAACTAGGCTGGAATTCAAGAAGGACTTTCTTCTCCTAACAGCAGCTTTCCTTTCATTCACATTGATGAGAAGGGCTTCATGCTATGTGCTGCGTCCTGACATGCTGCTGCACTGCAGCTCATTTGCGGATGACATTGAAGGAGGATTTTCTCCGTGTACGCGTGCAGATATCCCTGTGGCTCAGCTGTCTGGGGCTGCTGTATAATGTTCAGCGCCGACCGGGATCTTCTCTATTCATTATCACCCTTCAAACCTGAGTTCAACCGATGCAGTTTTGTAGCAGACTTACTTGGGGAAAAAGGATCAATAAAATGTGATTCGACCTTGCATTTGGCCTGAATGACATCTCTTTCACAGAAGGTTAAAATATGCACAGAGATTTGCTGCAGCTTTGTTTCAACTTTCTTTATCGAGACAATTTCTGCCATATTGCTTAAGACCCTGCTGGGAAAACCAGCATAGACCAGCACCAAAACACAACATGTTGTGTTTTGGTGCTGGTCTATGCAACAAAACACAACATGTTGTGTTTTGGTGCTGGTCTATGCTGGTTTTCCCAGCAGGGGATACAAAATACATACAGGGGATTTTTTTTTTGCTTCTTTAATAAACATGAAAGTCCTGCACTGCTATAGAAACAGCACAGTCCAAGCACGACGAAGCTAAACGTCTACAGGGGGTTAAATGAATAAAAAATATTGTTGCATGGTTCCATTATTGTGTGAAAGATTGTGGTAAGGTCTCCAAACTGTAAGTCGGTTTAAATAGTTTTGACTTAATTGTAATTTTATTGGATGCTACAGTAAATTAGAGGTAAATAATCCTACAAATATCATGTTTGTAGGCATTTCTAACCAGCAAGCTATGAGTTCAAAATGTCTGTTGGTAGGTCAGCTGACCGTCCTCTCCCCCCTGTTAGAAACACAGCTGCCTCTCTCTGAGCACCTGGTTCCCTCACATCTGGACTTCGTTTGAAGATCATCAGTGGAGCGTCAATCAACCTCCAGAACATCAGTGTTCTTGATAGAACCTTGATACGGCTCTGTCCAACTAGAATCTTTGTCCCTGCTTGGGTTTTGTCTTGGTAATGTGGTAACTGTTTTGTGGTTAGTTAGGGACCCAAGTGTACACAAGCTGAGTCTTTATTTTTCTGTTGGTGTGGGTTTTAGTTTATTCCATTTATTTATCTGCTTTGCTCCGCTGGTCCTCTGGTCAATATCAAACTCGGTCCAATGACTAAGTCCTTGGAACTTGGAAAATCTGCTTTTAGTCTCTGTGCTCCAAGTGCCCGGACCTCGTTACGGAGCAAAAATGAACACTTTGATACCATTTGGTGAATAAAAATCCAAGATGCCTGTCTTAACTGAGCTGTTCTTGTATTTTCTATGACCTCTGTTTACACTGATATTTATTGGTATTATTATTGTATCTCTACAAATTGTGCATCTTACATCATTTTGACTTAACATCGTAAATAAGAGCCTGAACTTTGGGGCTAATAAAGTGTCCACTCATGCCGAATTCTAGTCAAAGTTGGAGGTCAGAATTTGGTTTAAAATATCCATCTTCCGACCTCCAAGTGTTCCCAGTGCACAGTGCTAATAAACACTTGGATGACTGTAACCAAATAAGTTATATCAAGGAGATAAAGGCCTTTATACATTTTATTCTTCACGGCACTTTTATACTTGGAAATGTTTTAGCAGTCCCATTGTGTAGTTCTTGCCTTCTTTTATATCCTCTGGCTGATTGCAGTAGATTCAGATCACCTGTTGCACGGTTCAGAGTCTGGCTTCTAATTAACGAGTGAAAACATTCCCCTCCTCGCCAATCAGTCATCGTCACTTCGATTTTGTCCTCGACTCGCTGCAGACCTCATCCACACGTATTGTCAGCCAGAAACTCAGGCCCTGTTGAGATCTTTTTGCTGTTGTTGCTCTTTATAGTCGAGGGAAATCGTGTGCTTTCCGCAATCGAATCGAGTGACCATGATAAGTCACTTTCGTCATGGCTGTGTTTTTCTGTGCAAGAGCGTTGCTTGACTTTCAATAGCCTGACTGAAACTGAGCCCTTCGTTATCTATGCCCCTCCAGGCACCTTCAGGGTGGAGGTGATAAAATAAGTAATATTTCTGATCTATTATTGATTATATCTCTTGCTGTTTCAGTAAAGATCATAATCCATACTCGGTACATAATTCTGACGATAGGACGTTAATATCAGCATACATTCTTTCAGTTTAGCTGAGTTTCAGTACCTTAAGATGCAAGATGGCGAGTTCCTGGAAAGACTGCCATGACCTAAATACTTCTAAATCTTGCAACTTGTCTTTGGTAACCTACACTTAACACGTAATGCTCGTGAGATCCGATGTCTGTCACTCCTTAGATGAAGCTCGGATTTGCCTGGTTGGGATATTCATATTTAATTAAGTGTTCTTTAAAAATGTGATCGCCTGCGGGGTGAAGGAGGATGAAGCCCATCAGGCGAAGGGGGTAAAAATATTTGATCATGCCTGAACACAAATTAGTAATTCATTCCTTCGAATGAATAATTCCTGGCTGAACGCCAGGCTTCAAAACATCTCTCAGAAACCTGGGAGTGATGTCACGGATTACCTGCTGCGTGAATAATCATTTCCATCATTTTCTGCGTACATCATTAATTCAGTATGTCAAATTAAAGTTTTACCTGGCGAAGCTTTTAAGGAATTGTACGGAGTGGGATAGAAATGCTAATGGGTATGAAGTGAGAACCGGCTATCCCATATGATTAATTGAATAAAGCCGCTGAACAGTGATCGGATCTGGACACACTCGCGCTGTGCTGATGGTGCACCCACTGACGTTAAACCCACAAGAGGCCGACGTTATCGAGTTAAAAACACGCCTCATTGAAAAACAAGTGCAGTAAAGCGTGATTCTACCCACTGAGCACTGAGAATAACGGTCTAATACATTAGCGGTTTAATGTGTTATGTGTGTGTGTCTGTGTGTGTGTGTATATATGGCTTGTTTCACACTTCATTATTGAAATAGTTGTGACTTCCAGCTGTAAGAACAGTGGGGGAGGACCAGATCACCTCGACAAATTATTAATGTTTATAATGCATCCGCAGTAATCATTTGTTAAGTTCATGGGGATGTTGCCAGTGGGGAAGGTATCACCACGCTCTTATTAGTGAAGAGCTTTGAAAATTGCTTGCAGCTGCCATCACTCATGAATTAGCAGTGTTCACATCCAAGAACTCAAAGTAGCTCGAGAACAATATTTGTACTTTAACCAGTGGTTCCCACTTCAGAGCAGGGGGTCTAATTAGATTTTAAAATGCCCAAATTCACATATTAATGGAGCTAAATGTGATAAATGGTAGACTTAATCTGTAATATTTCATTATATGGGAGTATAAATTAATACTGTGCATGTGTTTTGAGAAGAGAAACACAGCCAGGACCAAAAGTCTGAGTCTACACAACCCAATCGCCAGAATAAATGTAGAAGTCATAGGCTGGGAACCATATTGACATCTCTAAAATATGTGTCATATCACGTTCAGATGAGATGTTTATGACCTGCATTTCATATCAAGAGATGGAGGGGGTGGTGGCAAGCCAGTGACCACTGTTCAAGTCTGTTTCACAATGCTTAAGTGTGACACCACTCGATATCTTAACCCACACGGAGAAATAATTGTTTGCAACGAACATTTTCGCAAACCCCTAATATGTTTCAACTTTATGTTTCTTTACATTCAGATTCTATAATCTTGTGACAACACAGTGCTTATGCTCAGGTTAGATTTAGGCACAAAAAACACTTGGTTAGGGTTAGGAAAAGATCATGGTTTGGCTTCAAATGGTGGTGTTCCAACCTCCTGACAAATTTTCTTTTTTTTTGTCTCCCCAAACAAAGCTGGTGATGTCAAAAATATTCCCCATATATACTGCCTCATGCTTATGGTCTCATGTGGTTCATCGTCAACAATATCAACTGGTGTCACACTTGCAGATGCTGAAGCGCTGTATGGATCATTTCCAGCTGTGTACGTGGCGAGAAACACCCTTGAAGGATAGTCGGGATGAAACACTGTGTTTAAGGAGACCGTGTTGACGTCTCCAGCCGTGTCTGTGGTGACCAAGCACCATAAGCAAAACATTGTGACAACATAAAACTGAAATCAACCCCAAAGAAGTTGCAAAATATCTGTGGTTTGCAGAAACATACACTGTGAACATTTATTGTTGCGATTGGGTTGTGGTGGACTTAATCTTAATGTTTCCTTATGGACTATAAATTCAATCTGTCCCTGTGTTATGAGAGTACAAACACAGCAGGGACCAAAAGTCTAAGTCTACAACAGTAAATGCATCCAAGAACCACACAAATGAACACAGGCTCTCATACTCTAGGTAATAAAAAGACATTCAAAAAAATGAATTGGCAAACTAAATCCTCAACAGGAAAGCACGTTCCAAACTCCTTTGTCAATGACAAACACCTCAAAACTTAATTGCTGAGAACCAACAGAAGATCCTTTCTTTCGTTTTGCAGATGAATTTCAGTTTGAACTTCAGATTTCAGGTGGAGCGCTTGTATAAGGAGACATCCACATCGGGGACTAATTAGCGCATTAAAGCCAAATGTTTGGTGGAAAGATGCAGGTATCCAAATGTGTTTTCCTCTTCAGTAGTTGCACATAATAAGCCTTCAATCCAAGGAGAATTTTCCTTTTATTGTGCAGTGGACTTTTATCCCCATGAGGTTGAGGTTGAGGTGAGTTGTGTGAAAGAAGATTCATTCTCCAGCAAGACCACAACCATTAAACTCTGAAGAAAAGTAAGGTTTATAGACTTGGTCCTTGCTTTTTGGACATAGGAACAAGTCAAACCAACATGAAATATTAACAGTGCTCAGGTGGGAAGTTAAAAAGACCTCCACCACAGTGACCTGGGTTCAATCCCCAGCTATGGTGCTTTAAACCTCAGGCTCCATTAAAGCAGACAACCGGTGATTTGTGGTGTGAGGATCCTTGTCGAAGCTTTATAAAATCTCCCTGGTTCGTGGAAACATGTAGAAACATTTTAGTATTTCATACCCTAATGGTGAAATTTACTCATCCCCAGGTAAGAACACTCAAAGCGATAGTTTGGATTTCCTGAAGACACACTCAGTTTGGAGGATGTATTGATAGGTACGGCAGCAAAATGTATTCAGCTGCCTAAAAGAAGAAACGGCCAACCAAAGAAAAAATAAAGAGGAGAAGAAAAATCCATCAGTTTAAGTGTACGCTATAATTAGAATATTTTCACTGTTGTACCTCATCGGGCAGCTTTTTCCAACAGGGAACTGAAGCCATTAGATCGCTTTCTTCAAAAACACCAGACTGCTTTGACAAGAACTGTAATTTTACCTTGCAGAACTCAGACGTTGCTGGAGTACTGCTGCTGTCTCAATTTGGTTTGTTTGTGTTATTGTGTGAGTAAAGTGATGTTAACTCCCTGTTTTTTTATAAACCAATACTTCCATTTACCATTTTTCAGGCATCAACGAAACACATGGCCTATTTTGGTGAGAGATGCTGTCAAATCAATGTAAACATAAAGATTTTGGTAAGATTAATGCTGTCTTTAAGGCAACATGCATCTACTTAAGCTAAACGTTCTCCAACCTTGGCAAACAAAGTCGCTCTTATTGTGAGACTTTGAATCTGATTCCTTTACATAATGGAGAAAAGAGGAGAAAGGAGTCGGAGGACAACATTTCTGGCAGGTTTTATAATCAGGCAGCAGTTAAACATTCACACAAAAGCACACCCATACTGTCACGGTCCTGGTTTCAGTTTCATTTTAGTGTTTCATGTGTTTTTCTGGGTCTGTGTGATGTCTCCCCTCTAGTGTTCTTGTGTTCCTCCGGTCTTCTTTCCCTCCACACCTGCACTGCACCTGCTTCATTAGCCCAGCCATGTTCCCAGTGTTCTTTAAAGCCTCAGCTCCCACACTGTTCCTGGTGTTTTCCCAGTCATTAACCCCCACCTGTGTTTCTCTGTCTCACTCCACCTGCGCCTCATCCTCTTCAAGTTCAGTGTTTAGTTCAGTCTTTGTTGAGTCACCTGTTGTGTTTCCCTGATGTTCCTTTGTGTTTTGCGTGGTCCTTGTGTGCCTTGATCCCGAAATAAACATCATCCATCGCACTTCCTGTCAGCCATCTCCTGGCTAGCTGGCTACATTTTTACAGTCAGTATATTGCCCATTTGGGTCAAATAAACACAAACAGCAAAAGCATGTCGTGGGACAGATCTGAATGAATAACACAAGGCGATGTTTGTTTCTTTTTTTTAGCCCCATTGCGCCTTACTTTGGAACTCCTGACTTAAAGCAACTCCAACTTTCTGCAGAAAGATGTTGATTGTTGAGTCTCTTTACTATATCCACTTATCCTCTGTAGGGTTGCGGGGCACTGGAGTCGATCCAAGCTAACATTGAGGTCGAGGTGCACCAGTCTGATGAAAATATTTTCAAATACCAAATTGAGTCTTTGGCGATATGGAATGAAACCAAACAATCAACTACCTTTCTCCAGAATTACTTCAAAAGTTACATAGTGTTGCGTGAAGCGATGTGGAAATCCCATCTGGTTATCTTTAATACTAGTAAAAATGGTGGAAACTAAGCCAGGCCACCTGTCAATAAATACAGAACGGATAAAAGAATTCCAGCCTTTCATTTAACTTGCAATTAACCAAATGCAATTAACTAAGTCCGGCTACCACACACTGACCCGAATCAGACAGAATATTCAGTTCATCCCATGTGCATTAAGCAGCACATGAATCTGTCTCATATTCATGAAGAAGTTCAATTTCATGATGTAGCTTTATATTAGTCACACGCTGGTGAAGAAACTCTGCAGAAGCCTGTCCCCGCTCCGCTCCTGCATAACTTTTCAAGGCTATGTAGGTCAGCTGTCTCACTGATGGTGCTGTTTTTGAAGCGAGATCTTTTAAAATGCTTCATTGTTTATTCTCTCATGTCATTGGGAATGATGTTAGCAGCGGTGAAGTGTTAGGGAGACAAATGCTAATCAACACATATCCAGCCTTATTTCCCCTAATTCCCTGAAAGCATTGAATGCGTGTAAAGACAGCAACAATCACAATTATGTAATTGTATTTGCTAAATGGGCTCATTTTCAGAGCCTGAATTCACAGGCATGCGGTTCCACCATTATGGCATTTCAACCGTCAGCCATCGGTGGAAGAAGATGTGACACTGATGAGTCCGTTTTGCATCTCAAAGTTGAAGTTCCAACTTTTACAAAGTGCTTCTTTTAAACAGCAAACAAACCTCCGCAGCTCCCGCAACTTTTTCGGGTAAAACAACTTTAATGATCGCGAGCTTGAATTTGAAAGGATTTTAGTCTCTTTGATCTTTTATTTCCAATTCACCTTCACATACTCCAGAGTCATGAACATTTATAATATGCAAAGCCCTCCTCCATTAAATCATACTGTGTGTGAGAGCTTCAAACCTTCTTAGAAGCCTCTGACCTCAAACGGTAGGAAAAGTAGCACCGGCTGGCTCCGCTGGCCCTGAGGTCTTAGCTTACACAACCATCTGAAAAATAAAAAATAAATAAAAAAATTGAGTTTTTAATACACCCCCTCACACACACACACGCGCACACACACACACACACACACACACACACACACACACACACACACACACACACACACACACACACGCCTCACCTCTCAGGCAGTTCGATAGAAACATAAATGCACATCCATCCCTGACCTGATATGCAAAGTGCAATTAAAGCTGATTTGGTATGCAAAAAAAGTATGTAAACAAAGTCTACTGTGTGATGCATGGCTGCTCTTCCAAGAGATATGAGGGTGTTAAGGGGTGAAGGAGGCAGTAAAACATCACGAGAACCATCGCCGCTTGCAATAGGACCAGTATTTCCTTAGATAATCCATTCTGCTTCTTTTGACAAAAGATAAAACCCCAGGAGCCATTTCCCCAACATATATACTCATACGGCTCATGAGATATTACCCTCACCCTTATCTGGGAAACATATGGCCAGAGCGTTGATAGATTGTGGCTCTGAAAGGAAGAAATCTTTATTCAGGGAGTGACGGTTTAATCCATGTAAACCTCGCTCGGTGTCTAACACTTATCTTACCGTTCATTTTCAGTACAAAAGCGTAATTTGGCACTCCGCCGGAAACTTTACACCACTTTTTAATTAATTCAAAAAACTGACTTCATTTCTCAGCGAAAAAGCTTATTCTGTAAGTGTCATGTATGCTTAATTACCTAACAAGTAACTAATTGCTTTGAGATTAGTTTTTCCAGTCATGGATGAAAAATCCGCCCCTCTTTATTTAAGGCGCTTTATTCTCCGCAAGATTTATCTCCTACACAAATTGCACGTCTATGGCTGCGATAAGAGCGAGGCGTGGACAATAGAACGGCACCGCAGCCGCATCTGTCATGTTGATTTCGTGTCATTAGTGTGACACTGAGATGCTCCAGTGGAATGCGCAGACCACAGCGCAGATTGGGGGTCGAATCCAGTGCCTCCAAATCGAATCATTACACACAGTAACACTGGATAATCGTGCAACTAAATCATTAAGAGGAGGCAAATGGTTTCCTGCTCGAGGGTTGTTTATTGACTTGAACATCATCAGCTGTGTCTAAAGTCAGTTTGTTGCGGGGCTTTAAAATTATGAGCTAAAATATTAAAAAATCTCGGTTGGATAAATGTGGCTAAATTGGTCAGAAACACACCAAATTACCCCTAAATTTCTGTTTAAACACTCTCGCTTAAATCTGTACATGTTGTAAGTGGGCATGGGATAAATGGGCCGACATAATGTTGACTCATAACATTATCATCAATTCATTAACATATGCTAAAGGACTTCACTAAAAGAGACAGGAATCTCTTTATCTTGCATTTTCTCAGGCACACATCTCTTTTTATTGGTCATCCTTTTTCGTGACAGAGCTGGATACAATTGGTAAGTTGTGCCTTCAGCAAGAGGATTTGGGAATGACTAGAAAGATGCACTATAGGACTGTAATTCTGTGCTTAAGCCTTCCTGGTCATCCCAATTTATGATTACCCCAATAATGGAAAATCGCCACAATCACTGATCCTGATTCTTTAAATTAGAATTCATCCTTAAATCTTGTATCGTCCCTTCCCTTATTGTAATGAATATATACACACTGCATATGCTAAAATGAATAATAATATGAAACATTGGTCTAAAATCTGAATAATTAGAGAGAAGTCCATAAAAAGTCTGCCAAACTGATGATTAAGCCTTCAAATGACTTGTTTTGTCCACTTAACAGTCCAAAACCGACATATTCAAATATTGATATGAAATTAACCAGAGCAACCAAGCAGCAAATCCTCCCATGTGTGAAGCTTGAACCAGAAAATATCTGGTGGTATTCTTCCTTGATAGAAAAAAAAAACCCTCAAATGATTAAGTTATGATCCAATATGTCAATTTTCACTCAGCTAATCTAAAAAACAGTAAATAATTTCTGCATGAGGAGAATTTAAAAGGGTGCTCACATGCTTCGGCATGGAGACTGATTTGAAAAAGAATTGTAAAAAAAGATGTGTGCAGCAGAGAACACAAATTCCCGCCTTTTCTGTCCTCTCAAAATGTCCAACCAGGTTTATGTCTGGTCTTCGGCTAAGTCGTTCCTAACAGTGATGCCAGTCGCACCTTTTGGGCTTAAGCCTTCTCGTCGCTAAGACCAGGTATAAATCTTACGCCCTGCAGACATTAAATCGGACACTATATTCTTACACAGAGAGAGAAATTACCTATCCCAAGATTCCCCAAACTCCACAACTCACAAAAGCAAGTCTGTTTTATTATGCAGGACTGCTTGGCTGTTTGCTTGTGGAGACTATACATTGCTCTGGTGATATTCCCGTCTCAGTGTCTATGAAATGGCCACTTCTTTTTTCTTTGTTTGCATTGTTTATTGTTGCAGCAAATTAGAAATGATCACTTACAAACCAGCTTGTTGACAATGTGTCGCTCACCTTTCCAGTAGATGTGAAACAGCCCGGAGAAGAAAACGGAAAACGGATAACACATCAGGGGAGTGTTTAAAACCTGGGCCTGTTTCAAAAAGGATCCAGAACAGACAGAGAAGACACGGCAGGAAAAACCGAACAACATTGTCATTCCTTACGTAACAACCTTAACCCTGAGGACAAAACACCCAGGCACAAGCAGAGCGAGTGGTGTACGCAGTTCAATGCTGCCAGGATTGCACAGATTTGTCCACTGGGGAAGCAAAACAAGCACAAACACAGGAGAACCAGCACCTCAGGTCGAGACTCAGCAGTCCACTCACATCTGAAGAAGTGACTCTCCTTTGAGGAAACAATGTACACATCGTGGCCAGAGAGGACCGGTGGTTTGAAAGAGGTGTTAAAGAAGCTATCAAACTCACACAAGTCCAGTTGCCTCCATATAGCACGTAATTACACACAGGGGGTTTACTTTGGTCTTGAGAAGCGAGGCTAGAAAAACATCATGGTTGACTGTTACTTCTGTAACTTCCAATACAAACTGACCTGGGTTACCTAAGTAACTGACGTTGCCTTAAGGACGTGACATATCGTATCACTGTGACATGACATTAGTAGGTTAATATAACGGGTCTCCTGTACTAAAGTCCTTTCCTCGTTTGACCCCTACACCATTCCTGGCCCCTCCTGTATGGAGTTGTCGCTCTTTATACAGAAACACCTACTTCAGCTGCTAGAGGTCACCGCCTAATAACGAACGTAAATATGGGTTGAAATGATGTGCTTGATTTTTCAACCTCTATGGCTGTTTTTCAGAGGAGGAGCAGCTCTCACATAACCTTCACTTGGATGCGCACACACTAAGATCTAGAGTGGTAAAGACTAAGCTTAAGTGTAGTTAGTATTGGCTGGGGATTCGTTTTTCTCAGACTTGACAAAGCTTCTCCAGAGGCACAGAAGAATTCATATGACCGTTTTTCATTGGTTGATTAGTACCTATAACTAATGCGCCGAATACAATGTCTAAAATAGGTGGACCGACCCGTTTTGATGCTTATTTTGTATTTAAGACCACTTTGTGAATGAGCTTTTAGTCACCTGCTTTGACTTGTTTTAACATTTGGAGCTTTCTCCTGCTGTATGGAGGCATATATCCATCCAGAGCTATGGTTCCTCTTCTCCAAAACTACCGTAAACATTTCCAGTTTTCACTTGTTTACACACATGGGCCTCCAGAGCTGCTACTACTGTATTTGTTACCTGAGGAAAGAAAATTTGACACTTTCGGAGCCTGGGAGACATCAGAAAGTTGCAGCTTTGTGGGCTATGTTTCCCTTGACAACCACACTCGTAGAATGATTTTGAAAAGAACCAGGGGGAAAAAATGATGGCTGAAAGGAAGGATAATAGATTTTGTTTGACTGACTGCTGCTGCATTCATCTATAATCAAACACAATTCATGCACATTTAAAAAATGCAAATAAACGATGCCTCAACGAGAAACTTGAGCAGAGAAATGGCTTCTAGTGGGAACTTCTACGCTTGCCTTTGGCAAAATGACCTTTGCTCCAGGCCAGGCCTGGGGCTACGCACAAATGTTGGAAGACTTGCTGTGCTTGTCTCCTTGTTTCAATCCAGTTGTAAAAAAAAGAAAAAAAACAACAGTCACTCTGTGAGCGGAGGGAGATAATGGGCGAGAAAACGAGTCGAAAGAAAGAGAAAGCGGATTGTTATGGAGAGAAGAGTTTCGTTCTTCTTAAGACCATCGTCAGCCAACACTGACAGGACAGAAGAGTCAGGGCTGGGTAAAGATCACCAATCAGCATTTGCAAAAACACTGTTCACAAGTGATACAATTTCTGTAAATTGATGTTATGGTCCAAGTGCTTTTTTGTTTCCGTCAGAAACAATTCGACAGAGCTGAAGAGTTTTGTTGCAAAATGAGATTTTTCACAATTTGTGGCAGCTATTGAACTCTCCAGACATGACCCCCGCTTTAAAAATAGGCTACTTGATGGCACAAAATGAAAGCAATCGCAGCTTTTGGAGGTGAGCTGTGTACTTTGACTCCCCGCTGAGAAAATGACACCACTTTGAAGTGTGGTTTTCTTGTCTCTAACATGGCTAACGTAATAAATGTGAGATGATTCTTTGTTCCCTGATAGATGTGAGGAAGGCTGAAGTTCCTCTGCTTTAATGTCATCTAAAGTATCCTAAAAATGTCACTGTATTGTACTTTGAATGGGACATCTCAGACGAGAAATTCTTTATAGAGAAGCCAAGACTTCACTATTACACACACTGCAAATCGTGCAAATGTGACAGCCAATGTTCTTTCTCATGTTTGATTTAAGACAGATCACTCAACGAAATTTTAAAAAGCCATAGTCAATATTTTATATTAACAATGGATCACATTAAAAGGGTCACTCATAGTGATTATACCACGGAAAATCACCCGACTCCGCAGTTTCGATCACCTCTACAGAGCGGTTATAGCATCTTTCAGCTAATTATGTTAGTTTAACGTCTCATTTCGGTCTCATCGCTCTCATTATCGGAACCAGTTAGAGTGAATAAGCTCTAAACTCCAAATGCTTGATACTTTCTCCTCACCATATGGCAGACAAAGTGTGTGTACACATAGTGGAGCATTTAGCAGCCGAAGAGCCAACCGTTTCCCCCAGGAGTCGGTGGATACCAGACCAGAGCTGAAAGGATAGCGAATATTGGACTTGCATATGCCCACATGATTGATAATGTCGCTCCATAGCTCCTGGATGTGTGGATGCTAACATGTTTGTGGTATCAGTAAGTCATGGTATTTAAGTGTTATGTTCACTGCTCGTTTGAATTTCCCCATTATCTCTTCCCATTGTACATATTAAAGTGTGTTTACAGCTCTTGCAGTAAAGTATAAATCCTTTTGTGGCTCCACAGGAAGCTGAATGTAATCTGTAGAAGTGCTTCCAATGATGAAGCCAAGTTGCATTGGGGGTAATATCAGGTTTTGAAAAGTTGGCATTTGTTTTCATAACTGGATGCCTACATTACCCACAATGCACCTTAGCATCTAAGTGAAATCACTGGAGGCCCTTTTTTCAGATTACAACAGCTTCCCAAGGAGGCTTTAAACTACTTTTGTTCACAAAGGCAGTAGTACTCCCCAAGACCCCAGAACACACTTGAAAATTGGTGTAGTTACCCTTTAACCAGCGCACACTGCTAAGAGGGAATAACCTACAGGTGATGTGACTTGTGTTAGGTATTGTATATGGATGCATACCGTCTTCCCCTTATTCATGACCCAAATTAACACAATACACGAAATGCTAATTTTGATTTATACTGTTTTTACATTTTTTATACAAGAAATCAATGGTCTGAATCGCTCTGTACTGTACTAACAAGAAAGCAATACAAAAGTGCTGCAGGATGGCAATCAAAACATTTCATAACATTGCAGCTTGTAATCTGACATCAGTTGCAGTCTTTAGCATATGCAAAAAAGTAAAAATATGCGATTTGGACACAGGTAGTTAGCTGTCACCCGTCTGTGCCGCGTAATTACCAATCCCAAAACCTGCCCTACCACTATGAACTCACACAGCTCTGGTAATATCTGTTTTTCCTGCGATTCTGATTCAGCGTTTTATGAGCTGTGATGTTACACACCGGCTCTTGCAAGCCAGAGTGGTTGCGGGCGTGGGCCGGTGACCTCGAGAAGAGCAGCAGCAGAAGACCCCCTACTGAGGCCGAAGAGGTCGGTGTGTTTACCTGCAAACAACAACTCAAAAAAAAAAAAAGATGGACTGTGTGAGTTAAAGGTTCCAGTCAGTCACATAGAATGCAACCAACAAAGTCAGCCAATCACAGGTGGAGTAGGGCGATCCTTGCAAGAACTGCGGCAGGGTCTATGACAACGCGTCTGTGCTCTCTCAGCGGCACAGTGGATGTGACATATCTCGGCACATACTGAACATTTTTTCTGGCCTGCTAAATAATAAGGTAGTGTGTGTATTAGAACGCTGCGACTAACTGTAGTGGACATCAGCACGCTTAAAAACCAGGCAAGATTAGTTTGCATGCTCTTGTAAGTATACCAACTTTAAGAGTGTGCTTACGTCTCCAGTGTCAACACTTAATGAAAAGCCTGTTCACATAAGCATGTTGGATTTAATTTCGGACACAGCATCGAGGTTCCTCTGCACCATCTCGAGAGTACATACCCCAAACTAATCAGTGAACCGATGCAGAGTCTGGCTCTTATAGAGGGGCTCGCAGACACCTAATTAATTGGAACGCTGACCATGAGCCGATGCTGGGGGAAACTTTAAGATCCCAGGGTTTCTGCTCCTGTGGCTCTAGAAATCATGTGGGGGAGCAAAATGTCAGTCACATTCATTGTTCGTTTTTTGGATTATACCATACTACATGTGCCCTCATTGTTAAAAATGTGCTAGTAGTGATAAAACCGGTTATCTTGCCTCTCTGCAGTTAACATCAAAGAAGCTTAGAAAAATTTACATATATTCCAATGTATGACTTCGTTGAGTCTTGCACAGAAAATGGCAAACATGAAATAAATGACACAAAACGTACTGTAAGCTCATTTGACTGGAGGTGTCACTATTGTGCACATGGCTGGCTCAGCATCATCCTCTGCGTGGTGAATCGAGAACACCTTCGGTAAAGCCTCCCACCACGATAATCTTAACCGCAAGCCGCATTGTATATCCATTCTCGGAGGAAGAAGACACGTACAATTCTTTCACATATCCACTCATATGGATTTCAGGACTTTATTGAGCAATAAAAAATATACACCAAGGAAAATATCATTTTCCTTTTTCCCCATATTGTTGTTCTTCCATCTCAAAATCTGATTTAATACTTCCAGATGCACGACCCATGATCCAAAGCGACAAAATGAAAAAGAAAAAGGAAAAAGTGAAAAAAAAAAAAAAGAGCAGACTTTTTAGTTCGACAGCAGAAGTTGAAAACCACTGGAACAGTTTAAAAGCATCTCTGTTTGTTCATACTGTTCACTGAAAATTTGAAAAACGGATTTCAAACAGATTTTGGTTTGAACGGGAGTGAAATCACAGACTAGGTCGTCACATCTGAATCTGCCTCTCCGTAGAGTTCTGCCAGTTTCTGGAACTCGGGCCCCCAGTCGTCCAGGTAGTTATAATCCTGCTCTGATTGCGTGCCGGGAGAGTCTAAAGGGCTGACGGTTCCTGTAGGGGAGCCCTGGCCCTCGTAAGCGTAGGTCTGGAGGGAGTCGTAAGGCGGCACGCTGGTGTCCATGTCGGCCTCTACCAGTCTCTGCTTGATGAACTCGTGCACATCCACCTCGTCCAGCTCCACCGACGGGCTCCTGCGGCTGCGGGGCAGGACGCAGTGTTGCCTCGCCTCCGGGCGAACGTCCCGGCGGAACTTGAGCTCTTCGGCGGCGGCTGGGTTGCGAAGGGCGATGATGTCAAAGGCCTCGGTGTCTTCCTCGCCTCCGCCCTCGTCGTCGTAGGTGACCACATTCTCTCGGATGTCCTCTTCGGAGATGATGAGGGGCTCTTTCTTGCTCCGCCTCAGAGTGATGAAGAGAACCACGATGGCTGCAAGACAGAAACAGAACACTGTGTCAACGCTTGGATTTTAAAAAGAAAGTAAAATGTCCCTCGACAGAGAGAGCAATAAATCTACAGTTCTGGAAATGACTTCCTACAATAACTGACATATTTAATAGTTGTAGACAAAAGTCAGACAGGAAGAAAATTGCTTTTCTCAACAATTAAAATGACAAACAGCTCAGCAGAGCCGCATCATATAATGGAACAGCTGAATATGGTTACCAGGCCCAGTCCTGTTTTTGTTTTTTATGCTAATGCCGATCCCTGTGTGTGCCCGTGTTTGTTAATTCATAGCTCATGACAGACAAACATGTTGTGGTTCGTAAACACCCAACCAAATGAACACAAGCAAATTTTATGTGCATATTTATCTGATTTTCTTTTCACGACAATAAAAACTGGCCAAGCGGTGAAGAGTTGTAAATCAATAATGGCGCTCTAGTCAACATTAGCGGCGGCTGTGGTGGCACTTTGAATGCAAGCTGTTGAGATAATGACAATATACACATTATAATCATCATTGGAGCAGATTCAACAGAGAGGCATTACATTATCTAAATATAAGGTGAGCACTCGCAAATATACGGAGTTAAGTCCAATGTTCTCGTCTTTAAGCTTTGGTGAGGCCGGCAAAATATAAGGAATAAGCCAGTTGCGCCACATTAAAGAGGAAGCTGTAAAATTTCTCTGCAGATAAGTAGCTTACAGTGTGACATATCTTTGCTCGCTATTAATGAAGTCATGAAGCCAAGTAATATTTGATGACGTGCTACAGCTCGGAACTTGTTCCTGCAGCTAATGAGAGTTCTTCTTTGGGTTAATGATGACCTCTCCGCAAGATGTTAACAGTAATGTCTATTTGATAAAATGGCGTCAGCAAGGGAAGTACATTCCTACAGCAATGCCATATCTGAAAGGAGTTCATTATGGTACATTATCAGAGCCGAGCGAGCGAGATCAGCGTTCCTGCAGAGGCATCTTTGCTTCACAATTAAATTGCACTGCATGTGTGCAGGAGTAAAAACATAAATGTTTACAGGGATAAAAAGGGAAATTCAGCTGCTGAAAACCCCTTTTTCATAAAGTAGATATGGATGTTTTATTCACATCTGGCATTATACATCAGACTGTTGCAAGATATATTTGTTTAAACAGCAACCCCAGTGTGTTTAATCAGCCTTTTGGGATTAGAAGAGGGAAGGTGTTGGCGGTAGATTAATAGGAGGAAGAGGTTTCAGCTTTCATACCGTCTAGGATGCAATGATGCATTTGGCTAATCTGCAGTCTTTACTCAAGCAATACATTTTCTATGTATACGTATCGTGGTGTTTACAGCATTCTGTAGAAGGAATGTATAAAGCACTTTCAAAGGGAAGATTTAAGACTCAGAGTAGACTTAGACGCCAAAAGGTTTGTTGACAACAAGCTCGAGCTGTTGTAGTTCAACACTGGAGCCTTTCTTTTTTTCAATTCTCCTGGGCAGGCAAGAATAATCCCACGCAGACTGTGGCAGTAATAAAAAAAAAACTGATCAATGCTGACCCGTCCCAGAGTTCTCATAACTGAGAACCTGAACTAAATGCAACAATTGAAATTGTCTTTTAATGCGACGTCTGGCAAAAGATACATCAGTATCTGCTGCTGTACCACCGGACTACAGAGCAGCCTCTTTCCTCAGGCAGAGAGATTACTCAATTCATCCTCCACACTCAACCACAAATAAGACTTTTTATGGTTTATCATTAATTCATTTTTTAATCTAATTTTACAGCATCAAGGGACTACACATAACTTATCTTTGCACATCACTAGTTAGAGCCACACACCCTGAAAATATAGGAAATTGCAACACCAGTTTTCAGGATTTAACTGTATCATCTTGTTGCATTTTTAATGCAGGGCCATTTTCAACGGGAATGCCAGAATGCAAGGCCTTGAAATCTGGTAATGAGCTTCTGCACTGTGTGTGAACAGGTGATAAATGTGTGTAATAATAAATGTGTGGCATTACGTAACATAACGGTTACATTTCCTGATGAATTTGTGTGCTATTACGTCAAACCAGGCAGCAAAGTGAGTCAGGTGGGTCTGAGACCCCCAGGGAACGCCCGCTTAATCCGACCCCAGGTACGAACCGATTATTAGAGCAGACTGTTAGAAGTATCTAATAGCTGCCAGCTATGCTTGGAGCATCAAATATTAAAATGATTTATCGTAGTCTGGATTCCTACAGCTATTTCTATGTATTTCTTGCTTTACCCTTTTAATTGCAGGACCTAGAATCTAGTCTAATCAATTACTAAAACTCAGTCTAGTAACTGAGCAATGTGTGGCCATGAGGCATTTTTTCATAAACCCTGATTGAGTTGCACTTGGATAATCTGAAACTAAAACGTATAATGAAAAACTTTTCCATTATGGACTAAAAAAGATCTGCTCGACCGTACCCTCGGACGACTTATGACTAAAGTAATTATTCACAGATTCATCTGCATATATTTCATTGTTCAGTGCAGTTTCCTGGTGGTGTTTTTAATGAAATGTCCCCCAACCTGCATGTGATTAATCTATGGGGAAAAAAAAAAAACAAAACAACAAATTCACTACACTCCACCTGGTGCAGAGGCACCCCAAGTGGGGTTACAGAGGGTGAGAAATGCAATTTGCGTGGGACAGTGCTTATCGCTGAACTTGTTTCAAGCAACCAATTACACAATGCAAGGATGTGAGAGTGTGTGAGGTGCGCTGGGTCAATCACACTGTGCACAACTCGGAAATAAAGATTTTTCTCTTTTTCATTTACTTGACCCTGCATACTTTTGAGCTGGTACATTTTTGGCCATTTTCCTTTTCTATCACACGTTTAAAAACCTTGCTGTAGTTTAGAGGTAAACAGCCTGGGTATAATGAGAAATAAAAATGTTACCCAGACACTCAGTTAATGCACCTTTCCATCATTTACCAGCATGCTCTGCGCTTTCCACAGTTCATGATCTACTTGTATTTGTAGTATATTCCTATCCACTGCACTGTACACACTATATCGTAATACACTCTTTACATTAATGCTTCCTCAATGGTCCATTCAGGTCATTTCATACGCCTAACCAAGGCCAGTTGAGGAAGAACTGTTGCTCTGCACACCACTTATGGTACCAGGGAGCATTACTCCAGTCCGCAGATATGTATTTGCAATAGTAGAGGCCATTGCAAAAGTCTCATTATGCTGCATTCACCCTGGTTATGGAAGATTACACTGGGAGGCTAGAGAGCTGCATTGTGTTTTAAAATAATGTGTCTAATCCCAACAAGAGGCCATTCCATGTTCCAAGGCTAAAGAGCAAAACTTTTACAACATAAGCAAAAACCAACTGGTAAGCTTTGGGGCTTAAAAATGAAGCCAACGAAGAAGTACCAAAAGTTGCAGTTCCTTTAAAGGCCACTTGAGGCTGGATCCAAAATCAAGTGAATCCCCATAAGACTCAATGTTTAAATGCCCTTCTCTACACCAGAAATAAACAGTTTTGTACTAGTTTGTGAATAACACACTTGTGTATATGTATGTTAGGCCTTGAAGTCATGTATAATTAAGGGCATGGCCACTTTGAGTGACAGCTGGTCGCAAGCTGTCTGCAAGGCTAATTTCGAGACACTGAACTTGACATAAGCCATCTTTGTGGACTTGGCGCCTTTAGGAGAATTTTCCATGCAATTATGGAGACAGATATATGGCTTGCTGTACTGACAGACCGGAGGGGAGGGACAGAAGCCTGCCTTTCTGATTAATGGGCGATGCTGTTGACTGGCCGACAGCGGCTGGAGCTGGCAAGCTCTGGAGGAGACAGCTGTGGACAGAGTCCGGAGCTTCTGGAGGACCGAGAGAGTCAGTGGTAAGAAGATGAAACATAATTATAAGATAGCACTTGATCAATAATCAAACGGTGCCCTTCACCTACATTCTGAACTTTGAACCATCAGTTTGAAAACAGCATTTTGCATTTGAGAAAATAGTCCTTGACCCAATCAGACTAATGTGGGTGCAGTTTTCCTACTTGAAGGAACTGCAAAGGATTATTATCATATCAAATAAGATCCTCGAATTAACAGAAATGATCTATTTTACCATGGCATTACCATAAGCATTAAGTATTTGTTCTGCATTGAGTTAATTCCACATTAAGAAGGTTATGGTTGTGTTTTTAATCCAATTCCTCTTTTCTACCCAATTAGTTCTATAATACTGTACTGTTTCACTTGAAATCAAATTACTACAATCCAAACAATGATCCACTTATGAATATTTGATGTTATTTAAGTCACGTGTAAAGGCCATTATCAACTGTGTCGGCTCAGAGATTGTTTGTAGCCCTCTCTGCTTTGCTGCAGGCTTAATTAGAGTGGCTTATTAGAGGGCACAGAGATAAAACAAGGACATTAATCGGACAGATGGAAAACAATCGGACCCAAACAAATCACACTGACAAGCAAAGACGAAAAGGAATTGAAGGAGTGAGCCACATCTATTTAAGTGATATTCAGTGGACATTAATGCGCCAGCTCCACAGCTTTTATCCGTCAATCAACTTTAGTCTACATCTCTAAAACCAGCCTGCCATTCTCTCACTACACCTTCTGTAAAAACACATCTCACTTACCTTTCTTCTTGTGTCTCGTGTGTTCATGCAATACATGCTATTTCTTTCAGTCCTGAGCAGTTTGCTCATTCGTGCCATCTAAAGGCAAACTATAGGTGTTATGGCTGCAAGGACAGTCTCACCTTAAATCTATTTTACCTTTATTTTGAGTTCTGTGCAGGCATTTAGGGAGTGAGTACACAACTGTAGGATTGAGAATTGCAAGAACCTTCCAGTGTGCCTGAGTGTCTTTTCAAAAATGTAACCAAATACCATATTATTCCAAACATTTAATCCACCAGCTGTGGTCTTGTTGTTCTTATTGTTTGTATACATCTAACAATAAAGTAAAGAATCTTTGTCTTCCTGTCTGTATCTTATTTGCATATCTTAAGAATTTTTCATCCAATCTACTTCATTCTTGGCAAATTTGTTGCTCAGGACCCACAAAAAGCTGAATTTGGTGGCTTTTGAAGAAGATACATGTTCAATATGAATACATTTTGAATAAACAGCGGGGCCATGGCTCTACAGACGAAGCTGAGCTCATATGGGATCCCATGATCTCATGGGGAAGTAGACATAAACAGAAATCGTGGTGGAGTCTGGATGAGTGGGGATTGCTTGGCAGTGCTGTTAGCTGCTCTGACATGCCTCTCTCTGTTTGGTTGCTGTGGCCCTGTTCATAAAGTTCCAATGTAATGATTCACACTTTAAATCATAAATGTCAAACATGTTTGATATCATCGGGTCTGAGTCTATGAGCAGCTCAGGAGGCTTAAGACAGGATCTGTAAACCCCTCACAATACCAGATAATCTGTGCCGAATGGCATATTTTGTCTAGTTTACATGAAATCTGCAAAACCTGAACACCTTAGACAAAAAAAGTTGAAAGTACTTGTTGAAAGATGGCCTGATTTCACCCCTTCCTGCTAGCATAAGTGAATCAGGAAAAATCAAATTAGCCACCGCTTTCCTTGACCTGAGATGCACCATCTCTGAAATCTGCCAGCATCACCTAAATAATATTGAGATCCAATCTTGAATAGAGCAGAGTCAAGATAATGAAAACCCTCATTAATACCAGGTAAGAATGCAAAGCCTGGGCCATCATACAGATAATTCATCCAGATAGAGATCACACGTTATACCAGGTTTAAATGGGGCCAAGTGTTGAGGTTCAAGAGACTTAACGTACAAAGGAACAATTAGCATAAGGCCTGCATGATATGTGCCAAAAAGCTACAGCAGTTACTTAGCATGCATCTTATACCACCATTCCTCCAGGACACACACAATTAGCTGTTTCTTAACTGTACCTGTCATTAAACCCAGACATGGTGAACTACGAGAGATGGTGCAGGCAGGGCAAACGAGTGACCGTTAATGGAGCGGAATCTGATTTATTTTGACTGCGACCCACTGACAAACTCTGAAATCTCTTGGGGTGATGGCTTTCCAGACCTCTGCATAGTAGCTGAGCTGCTGTACGTGTGAGACACTCGGCTTGTAACCGGAAAGTGTGAAGCCCAAAATGCACCAACGGTTAAAAAAAAAAAGAAAAAGAAAAAGAAAAAAGCAGGTGCGATGAGGTCCCGTCTCTCCCCGTTTCTCTTTCTCCCCTCCGTCCTAACTACCGTCTTCGTTGTGCTGGTGATTAGTGATTCAACGTGTGTCTCTCACTCAAGCGTTTGCTCTAGACAGCGGTGATGGCCTTTTGTCCGCCTCAGCCAGAGGGTTTGGCATAGAGGAGGAAGAAAGCTAGTATGAATATGCATAACCTTCACGCACTAATGTCCACAGACAATCACTGAAGAGGGGAGGGGAGAGCTGCAACGGTGAGGCAGTGTTATTAGACAGTTTTGTCTAATCATGTCCGACTGCAGTTTTGTTTTGCAGAGGAGGAAATTGCTCTGCGACATTTCTCACACCCCTAGTTTGGTTGAATTTGGTTCATTTAGTTCAGTGTTTCAGACGTTTTCCACCTCCAACAATTGCGTTCCAAATATTTGTTCTTATCTTACCCTCAAAGCTGATTGTCCACATTCCAAATCCAAAGTGAAAAGATCTTATAGTTTGCACATAATCATTTGCAGTCACTGGAAAGACGTGTTGCTATAGTGACAAGGCACACACCACTCTTTTGGGTGGTGCAATGAGCTGGTAACATGGATGCAGCCCTGTTTATTTCCACTGTATTTCCGAATGGGTTTGGCATTCATGGTGCAGAACGCATCCGTCACACATCTATGTTGGCTGTCACCGCATTCCTTCATGCTTATCCTTCGCTGTTCTGGTCGCAACATGCAATGTCAAACATGTGCCGGGCAGAGAGGGATGGGGAAGGAGATTCAGTCGCATGGTGAGAGAGCACATTTGAATTGAATTTCAAATCAGCAACAAATGTGATTTAGGTGTAATCTGATATTTCTTACTCGAGCTGCCAGTCTGTACACGAACACGGTTCATTCCTAGATGTCTTTCAGTTGTACACACCTCCTCTCTGAATCACATTGACCCTGCAATCTCCATTTGCCTCTTCTTTGTCCTCACCATCTCCTTTCAAGACACCTCTCCTCCAGCCTCCTCTGCGAGTCCTCCTTCTCCTCTGTCCTTCGCAATCCTTTTCATCTTCGTCCACCCATGCCCTCCGCAACTCTTTCTACCCTCATTCCGAATTCTACCTGTGTCCTTGCATGTCTATTCGTCCCTCTGTCCTCCTCTGCCCTTGTCAAACCCTTTCAAACCCTTCCCTGCTCCTCTATGGTTCATCTCCTCCATCCATGCCCTCAGGATGTTGCCCCCGGGCAGCTCCCCCCTGCTGAAGTCCCCACCAGGGCTGTCCCAACTTACCCAGCAAGATGACGATGCACAGCAGGATGGCAATCAGAGCCCCCGTGCTGAGACCAGCCGAGGAGAGGAATGCTTCGCCTTGGCACATCCGGACCCTGCCGTGGCGTTGGCATGGGCACACCCGCAGAGTCAAGGTGCTGGTGCCACTAAGCGACGGCTCCCCGCCGTCCCACACCACGATGGGCAGCTCGTACAGCTCCTGGGTCAGGTGGTTGAAGCGCCGCCGCCTGGCAATGATGCTGGCAGTGCTGTCTGTAATGAAAAAAGATGAAGGGAAATTAGCCCCCTTGGCTAAAAAGACTAATTGATGGTTTCCTCTTTCTTCTCAATTATGTTGCTCTTTCAGCGAAACCTGCAATTACCTATTTATACAGACACACATTTAGATTAAGGGTAGGGATCATTGGCCAAACAGAAATCCTGTCCACATTTACCATGGCAAATTGGATGTTTTTGCTTTTGAAGTATCTCAAGCTGGTATGATTTTTACTGCGTCTTACAGTCACCTCCCTGTGTTCCAAGGCTGATTTATTTCTAAAGGTGTTTACTATTTTTAATGCGCTGCAAAAGAGCAGCTCACCTTGGCCTCTGCGATAAACACTGTTAATGGAACTTGTCAGAGAACTAAACAGAAATGAAAAGGAAAACAGAAAAGGCAAACGAGAAAGAAATCAAGAGGACGATTTTACTGAAAAAAGAGGAGGAAGAAAATAAAGGCATGCATGCGATACACACGAAACAAAAGGCGGATTGAAAAGAAGCTCATTGTGTAACTTGTAGTCCCTCTCAGGTGGGCCTGGATTCATGATCTGAGGCACAACCACAACGATGGCAGCGATGAAACGACTCTAATTGGAATATTCCCTATGAAAGATGTTCTGATTTTTTCAAAATGAGCGTGCATCGGCCGCTGCAGGGTTCCTCATTCCAATGTGTTCGCCATAAAGATGAGATATGTACAGTATAACATGCACAGCAGGCTTCTTGCCAAAGTTCTCTACATCGCTGCAGCCAACTGAAGCAGCCCTGTTTGCTCCAGCCAAGTTTATTTTTACATCAGTGGATTGTGGAACTGCTGGCAGATTATATAAATTAAGAGCAATATATTATACAGAGCATGCAGTCCAACATGGAAGCACACACAGCTCCTGCATGGACAGCAAAAGGGATAGCATCGCTGATAGGACTGTCATTAGCCATCTGGTCGCATTTATGGTCCAGTTGCACACCAAATCCCAAACTGAGTCACTATGCTGCATTGAATTGGATAATGGGCTGTCTTATCCATACTGGTTTGGCATCACCAGCACAAAATTAGTGCCAGCAAAGTGGTAGAAACTTTCTGTAAGGTCGTCTAAAAACTCTACATCTGCCTTTATAGACATGGGAATGGTTGACGACATCCATAAATTCAATGTATTTGTACACCAATAGGACGTAACTTTGTTTGTATACCACAATTCAAGAGCAGTGATGTCTCAGAGTGCTTTGATCATACATGTAGACAGAAAACAATAACAGAAGGAGAAAGAAAAAATGTTGAATCATTCATTTATTCATAAAAGCATGAAACCTGGCAAATTTGTATAGTTTAAGGCCCTCAACATTTTCAGATATGGAGCCATTGCAAAGACGCCTCATGACGGCCATTTGGCTTTACGCCATTAATTCACATCCTTATTACATTCACTATTAAATGTTGAACAGAACCAGTTATGATGTTGTATATGGTGTAATTGTAATCGAGTAGAAATCATCTTTTCTGTGTTATTATTTTTGGTTCAGGAAATGTGATGCAAAATACATGATTTGGTTGACGCAGCAAGTAAAGTAAGCCAGTGCAACTGCACTGAGTTTCATGCTTTTATGAAGAAGTGAATGATCTTTTCACATTTCAACCCGACAACAAGTCTAAACAAATGGGTCTCGACCTGCTTTTTACAGAAGTTCGCAGTGTACACCGATCTAAAGTGAAATGGGAGAGTTCCAGAGGTCAGAAGCCACAACCTCAAAAGCACAATCTACTTTAGTACTAAGCCGAGATAGAAGAACTACTGTAGCAGCAAGCCCTGATCGCAGGACCTTGAAGACCTGCTGGTGACAACATGGTGCTGGCACTGCAGTAGATCTCTGATGTGATCTAAAAGTGATTGCAAGAACTTTAAATTGGATTCTGTATTTGATGGGGAGCCAGTGGGGAGCAATAAAAATCATGTGTCACATCAGACCTTTTTTAACAGCTTGAAATAAGAACATTTAAAATTGAGGAAAATGTTAGTATTGGCCAGTTAATTATGCTGGTTCATATAAGCTTTACAGGGTCGTTTGTTGTGGTTAGATGGCAAAATTGGGCTTACTTGTTAGCAGGGATGGGCACGAGTAATTGTCATTCAATGTATATAGTAATCAAATTTTTTATATACTCATTGGTGCAGTGGTTGCCTCTGGGTTGGAGACGTGGCTGTGGCAGGGCCTTTCTATGCTGAGTCTGCATGTTTTCCCATTGTCTGCATGGGTTCTCTCCAGGTGCTCCAGCGTCCTCCCACAGTTCAGAGACATGCAAGTTAGGTAGATTTGTCATTGTACAGTGCCCATATATATATATGCTAGTGAATGGTCTGCATATGTCAGCACTGTAATTAAGTGGTCAAGTGTCCAGGGTGTACCTCCCCCCCCTCCGCTCGGCCAATGTCAGTTGGGCTGGGCTCCAGCCAACTGCCACCCTGTAAAGGATAAGCGGTTACAGATAATGGATGCATGGATTTTTTTAAATGACCCCTCTGTACCTTAAAAGTTTAAATCTTTTAGATGCAAGTGCTGTCTCGAATATCTGCACAGGAAAGAGTAGATTGGCCAGCTCGTCATGAAAACGCTGACTGGAGATATGAACCATGTTAAGCCTCATAGAAGGTGGCTACCGTGAGCTAGCTGTGTTTGCTGAGCCGGAGAACAAGCTACCGGTGTGGCCGACAGCAACTAGTAGAGTGGAGGGGATGTTTGTGAAAAATGCAGTGAAATTTAGGGGCTGATCTGTGGAGTGCCAACAAGGCGCCACTGACGGTGTCTAAGATGTCTCAAGTGCTCGATGAAAATTTAATGCGACTACTTGAAAATGGAAATTACTTAAAAATGCCCATCCCTAGTTGTTAGCCAAACTTATGTGCATAATTTTACCTAAAACCCTTCGAGCTGCTCAAAAATGCTCGAAAAACTATATGTACGTTAAATTCTGTACGGAGGCAGCTCAAGCAAGTCCGGTTGCGTCTGAATAGCACCGTGCAATTAAGCAGTGGCTGTTTTTTGGGGGGAAGATTCTCAGTCATCCAGGCCACGGTTTATCCGTTTCCTCGTGCAACAGAACATGCTAAGCTCATTTCCCATTCGTCAGGGATGTTAAACACCACCGTCCAAAAGCTAAGGAGCTTACACCGACATGTAGGCCATCGCATGGCCACTTCACATGAAGGGCTGCTCTCTGGGTTCACCGTTAAGAATCTAAGACGCAACGCTTTCCGGTATCTTCGGACTGTGACGGTGAGGGGTGAGTTATCTCTGCAGTTCAGCTATTGGAGCGCATGGACCACAAAGAGCACTCACTGAACATTCGCGAAAAATTAAAGCACAACAGCCCTTTAAAAAGTTTTCTCATGAGATATAAAACACAGCTACAGCATCCCTGTTCATTCAGAGAACATGGCTGGATGAATCACGTACCTGGGTGACTAACTTGGGCCTCACACGGCTGACTAACTAGGAACTTGCGGATGACACGCCGCTGATATATACAGTACATCCGCATGGTATTTTAAGGCTTGAAAATGCTGAATCGTGCACAGGGCAACCTTTCCCTTTCCACCCAGCGAAAAAAAAAACACCTCTGCCGCGCTGTACTATCGTGCTGCTGCTCTGAGACCTCGCCTCCCACTCCAATCTCTGCTCCATCTATGAATAATTATAATGATCGACAGTTGGAATGACAACACGTACTTCAAGCTTTATTAAGTCAGACTCGCAGTATCACCGTATCAGCAAGCAGATGGGTGGGGGGTTTGAGAGAGTGCAGCGTGAGAGATGCAAATAACAAGGAAGAGAGATGGGGAGTTGGAAGATGAGAGGAGAGGGGGAGGCGGGGGGGTGAATGGAGGAGGTGTGAGAGTGTGTGTGTGTGTGCGTGCGTGCGTGTGTGTGTGTGTGTGTCTGCGTGCCAATGAGAGAGCAGAGAGAGAGGACGAAGGCTGAGGCAGAAAGGGTACAAACAAGCCGGGTGTGTACGTGGTGTTCGCTGTCACAGCCTTTACACTTTGACAACGAGAACCGCGGCGGCGCAGGTCCTCGTTCAGGCCGCAGCGAGGAAGAGCACATCAATTATGTCATGCTAATTTCACATTAAACCGCCTCCCGTCGCAGGTGGGCGGAGGGAGAGCTGCGCGCCTGCTGATTAACGCCGCAGTGAGACGTACCGTCTGCAGCCACGAGGCAGCACGAGTTAGCACAGTTGTGACACATCTCTACCCGCAGAGCGAGGCGGGTGACCACGCAGGAAACAAAAGGGAAATGCACTTTGAAGAGCACTTTGCGCTTCCCTGAAAATAATCCTGAACGTTTTGATCTGTGTTGTTTTGCAGACCCCTAGCAATCACTTTTTCCATTTTTTTTCTTTCTTTTTTTTTTTCTTTCCTGGAGTCTAGTATTCTATTACATAAAAAATGCACACAGGCTTTAATATGCATGCGAATGAGGCTTTACACAACCCTGTGGAATTCTCGCCCTGCACTGGGCTCGTTAAGTACAAGCCACTAACTGGAAAATGGCCTCATTTTTTTTTTTTTACTTTTACAAAAACATTAGCATGCTAGGTAATGTATCACTTACATAACTTTTGTATCACTTATGCATTTCTGTCTCTCCAACTATAGACATGAATTCAAGTGATATTTCGCAATGCAGACGTTGAAAATGCAGAAATTCTGGCAGTAACTTGATTTTAATGATTGCAAACATTGTATGACTCCTTTGTTTGTACACAGGTACAGTTTAAATGGCAAAATCAGTACAAATAAAGCAGATTTGAATTATCTGTAGAGAGCTGCATGGAAGACCACGACATCCCTAAATTTACAGAATCAGGAATGCACACACTCAAATCTAAAATTTGACCATATAGTGAATGCAAATATCTGTTTCTTACAGCCGGCCCACTGCAAAGTATATTAAGTTCAAGCAGACCAACAATAGACACGCGACGCAACCACATCTCTACAGACTTCACACTTGCCTACACATGCACTTAGCTGGATTCCTTGTGAACTTTGGTGGGTGTGTGTAGGTGCCGGTGATGGGATTCAGCACGAAACCTTCTCTCCAGTTGCCACTTGGTGGAACACAAATTGTAGTGGCACCACTTTGTGGGCAGAATATATATTGGGTCACGTTTTAAAGGTAGGTATAACGTTGCAAAGGTTACAGAGGCTGCAAATGTTAAGAAAATGTATGTTTTGCGTAGGAGTCCATGCCATTGTTCTTCCTGCTCACAGAGGTAACAAAGCATTTTTGTTGCAAAAGGTTAATTCGTATGGGATTATTTTATCATTCTACAAGGCTCTGCACTGGCTGGGCTGTATCGGTCAACCCATCATCATCAGCAATACTTCTCCGAGGTCCCACGAGTGAGGTTTTGCTACATCAAGTACTGATCAAATAAAGATCCCTGGTTGGAAACATTTCTTAGTAATACTCTCTAAAAACAACCTATTTTATTGTGACTGTTCAGTAGCCAGTTATTTCAAAGGCACATGCTTGTTAGAAAGTTTGCCAGTTGACTGTATATTAGGATATTCCACTCAGTACTAATATATACTTTACGAAAAGATTTCATTCTCCCTCCATTCTTTCATTTTCTCACAATGGATATTTAATTTGACTCCTCACATCAGAGGTTGAGGATATCAGCAAGTGTAATGAAAGAAAAACAACCAATATCCGCACATCTGCATAACCAAGATGAGTTCATTCTAATCAAAGAAAACTGTATGATCACAATGAGCGTGGTGGAAATCAAGATCACTTTGCTGTTTGGAGCCCTCGAAGCTGGTTGATAAGAACTTTTTTTTATTGCATTAAATGAACTGTAGAGTGCGGTTTCTCACCTCTAATGTGAAGGTCCAACAACTCAAGTTTCCTCGTGTGATAGCACCTCAACAGATTAAAAGTGTAATGGCATATTCGTGCATGTTTAATTATTAAGAAATTAAAAATATCTCAGCCCATGTGAAAGATTGATAAGGGGTTTAAAGGAAAATAAATATTTCTACTTGGATTCTGAAGCTGGACACTTTGTATTCCAGTCAGGCATTGTACTTCTCCGCAATCTGAAGAATAAACTGCTTTGAATAGACACAGATAATTTGGTTTGTCTGTGTCTCAGTGTTTGGTTGCTACAACCTGTAAGTGGTTATTTATTTAAACATATTGATGGCTGAGAATAACCACCACAACAATCTACATCCCTATATCCTGAAACATCGTTACACACCACTTTATATTTGATAGAACAATTCTGACAGGATTATTTGAAATGGGTTGAACAATTTTGACAGTTTTCCTACTATACAGCAGCAGTATAACATTAACTTGGAATCCATAGTGCCCCAAACGAGTGGTTTACAAGCTGTGATGAATCATTTGCAAGTATACAGTGCAGCCCGAGCTAGAAGGATTGGCATCTGCTCACCTGAGAAGGCTTTCTGAGTGGAAACTGCTCTGCCAAGATGTAACTGCAATAAGAATGTATTTTGTTGAACGAGATTGTAGTTATCTAATACGGAGGGTTTGATTTCAGACTTGTTTTGATTCAGCAAGCCTCTATCAACTAAGCAGCACAGGGCAGTTAAAGATAACGTAAGACATCTAGCTGTTATTAAACCCAACTGCCAGAATATATGTTAGCAAAGTATGTTTCTGTCAAACCAACTATACGTTTCTCTCTTTAAATTTAAAATCTCTCTCCTGGTAAAATGTCGTGGTTGTAGTCTTGTTCCATCCTATAAATACCACTTGGTTAGGGTTAGGAAAACATCATATTTTGGCTTAAACTAACCGTCTTCATCCACACAAATCCCGAAATCTCGAAAAAAAAAAAAAAAAACACGTTCAGAAAATTGTCCTGAGGTCTCCTAAAAAGAAATCCAGTGGTGTGACACTTACTGAAGTTACTAAAGTACACCTATATCCCCTCCACAAACATGTGAAGTGAAGGTATTATGTTTTTGTGGAAATGTCAATATATACGTAACACACACATTTGAGCTGTTGTTTGTAGAGACATCGACCGGCCACACTTTAGCCTAGCCTAGCAACTAGGCTGCAGCTTTGAATATCTCACACTTAAATCATTTTGAGTAGAAATACCAGGGCTTCCATGCCGAAAAAACAAACAGCACATCAAGAGACAAACGTTACAATCTCCTTTTTAAAGGAGGCCTCTACGTTCAATAAGGATTAGTCTGATGCAGTAAGGCTTAGTTTAACAACACATGCCTGGCAGTGACAAGAGATAGCAGCTAATGATGTGGCTGCTTGTAAAAAAAAACAAAAAAACAATATGCTTTTGCCAAATGCATTGGTTTCAGCACATATATACTTTCGCAGCATGGTGTGCTTTTCTTTCCCATACGGTTGTGTTTTTCTGTATTTGCGTTAATTATGGGTTGGCCTGTAAGCCTCTGCAGTAACAATCAAAAAGGACTGTGGAATACTATCATTATGTTCCTCTGGTACGCAGGAACAAATTGGTTCAGGGCTCCGATGTGGCACAGGTGGCTGCCAGGGCCTTGCTGCACACATATAAAGCTTCTGCAAAACAGCATTGGGTTTATTTAATTCAAACAATGTCCTTCATCTCTCTTAAATCATAAACATAAATAAATTAGGGGGAAAACACGCCTCGCTTGAGCACAGCTGAGCTAATCAAAATGCCCCGATGTGAGATTGTGACTGACAATTTTTTAGCCGCTTGTTTCGCGCGGGTTTTGTCAAAACCCGCGCGAAACAAGCAGCTCTGCCTTCCGTGCACAAATCATGCTGTTTCAGCAGATAATGATGTTTGGGAATCCAGAAGTATAACAGCCATTGCGAGGGGAGTGTGAATGACATAAAATCTAATTAAACGCCACACATATATCAATGGCTTGACAGCGCTTCTTTCAACACAGCTGATTAACTGTAATATTGTAAGGTCTTCTGTGTGCACCCTGGAAGTAGATGTCTTCAGAAATCAATTGATCTGTTTAAGTATGTGGGTTATTTAGAGATCATAGCCTCCGTTTAATTGCCTTTTTAGAGGCAAATGTCATCACAATGTGACAGATGAGGAGATCAAAGAGGCATTCAATTTCCAGTCATTGCAAAGTAGGCATAGTCAAGTTGAATGTATTTAAAGGGCTTTTAACAGAACAGGTTTGTCGCAAAGTGCTTTCCTGGAGCAGCTGAGTAGGAGCACCCCCCCCTTGTTTCACAGCTTTAATGGTGCCTAATACACTGTAGGAGTTTGACCTGCATTTATTGCGGCACATTCAGCACTTCAACTGTGCAAACACATCCGCGTGACACCTCCGTGTTTGAGGATCCCTGCCTTCATCTCCGCAAACGAGGAATCGCGAATCGAGCGAGGAGAAGGCCTTGATCTGCAAAAAAACTAAGGCTGACTCTGTGTTTTCTTTTAAGCTTAAGAATCAACACTCAACCGCCACGCTGATCTGATTTACTAAAACAGAGCTGGAGCCGTTCCAGGGTCTCCGTACGAAAAGCGCCGATTGTAACGAGATAATGGCTTTTAACAAATCTGATGCGGTTGCGAGAACGGAAAATAGCTTCCCGAAAAAGCCATTATGCTTTAGTTAATGGGTCCTTTTTGAAAGTCATTATTGTTAAATCACCTGAAATGAATGAGAAAGAACAATCAGTTGAAGGTATCATTAGTTATTTAACTAAAAAAGTAGTCATTAAGTACATCAGAGTGCCCTGCTTTTGCAAAAAAAAAACAAAAAACTGCGCACAGTTACAAAAAAACAAGTTCATGCGAATCCGTTGTGGGCAAACTGTAACTGAGGAGGAAAGGAGGTCATGAGAGAGTTAGTCGTGTGAGTGACTGAGAGGGATTTTCGTCAGTTGCACAACAACAGAGGGAGGTATTAGGCTCTGGCAGCGAGCAGCCACCAACTGTTGGTCTGCTACAACAGCAGCGAAAGAAGTTGCTTGGAGTGTGAAGAGCTTACTTTAATTATCAGACACAGGACTCGACAGTATGGCGCATTGTGCCCCTCTCTCTCTCTCTCTCACCCGGATCTTGTGTACACAGCAAATAACTTCTAATACACAGCGGCAGTAGGACGCTATATGACTCTGACACCTCTTCTGAGTGGAAGTGCAAATGCAGGCTCGGAGTGACTGGAGATGACTGAGGCGGCGTGAACTCCGAGTGCAGCGGCTTAACATTAAGAGGGAGGTTGGTGTCGTGGAAATGCAGATGAGCCAGGAGCAACGGAGAGAAATAATAATTGATGTGAATCATTCTGCGTGGACGAGGAATTATCATACAAATGAGTAAGCAAGCAAATTATGCTGCAGAACAGATCAGAAGCGGGTTGCGAGAAGGTCTTGATGCTAAACACTATGCTATTATGGTTTGTCATTCGAGTTTTTACCTAACCCCAACTCTGACGGCACTGTCCTTCATTGATAAACAGTTGAATATAATTGTTTGTCCAATAGTGGGAAGTCTAAAGCACAGTTCTTGAAACAAGGACCACTTTTCTTGTCTCAAAGCTAGCTTATGTTCACCCTTGATCAAGGCATTTAGCTGCTCCAGTGGAGCTACTCTGTGGTCAACAGAACAGTAGAAGGCTTCATTGTGCTGCTGGCTTCCTTTCATTTGGTTAACTAACCGGCCAGGTTGTTGCCCCAAATCAGAACAGGCTCTTGGACAGATTTTCTCGTTAAAGAAAGGAAACTGTGCGAGTAAAATACAAGTGTCTCTGTATGTTAGAGTGCACACTTGGATCCCACTTCTGTGCCTTCTCCACAACCGATAGTATAAATTGTAAGTATTTCAGGATCTGTTGGGGACAGTTCCACCTGAGGGGAATATTTTCTATCTTAGGTCTTGCAAGACATCCCTCCATTCTTTCAAGTTGTCCCTGGCAAATGATTGAAGTATGAGTAATTGTCTATTTCCATGTCATGACACATAATCGTCCTATCCCACATGGGATTACAGAAAAAACAAGATTCTGTGGGGCACCATCACTCAAACAGCATGAACCGAGAAAACTGCTATCAGTACTTGGAAAGAAGGGTTTCCTTGCTGAGTGGTTTGGGAATATTTTGCTGCAGATTGCTCAGTCGTGATAAATATCACAACTTTTCAGAGAACCACTTTGCAGGAGTGGGCATGTTTTCCCGAGTTGGGTATGGATTGGAAATCTAGTCTTCCAGCAGTTTAATTTGCACTATACATTTCAAGTAGATCCCTCATCTGACCCCAATGTGTCCTGGAAGGCCCCAACCGGAGCTTTTACACACAACAAAAGAGCTGTCAAGATCATACGGTCTGTAATTTAGTTGGTCAAACTCGTACAGCTGAAACCTCAGCCCTTAACCTCTTTATGCCTTTGCATAAGCTGTGATTCCACCCAAGTTCTCAGAACCTTTAGTCCCAGAAACCAATGGGTTTCTCAAGCCCGTCAAGGCATGTCAATCTGGTCTGCCTGCTGGCATAAGAAGCACGATGACCGTTTTTCAAGTCATTTTAGTGCATATCTCATGCTCAAAAGGACCTAGACCTTGCTGTCAGACAGCACTACTCCCCTGGTACCACACCTGAGGGACTTTTTGGGGGGTGAAATAGTGTCCACGAAACTAAATTTAGATCCTTGCTTTTGTGGGAGAAACACAATGAGTTCCTTCGAAGGTTCACTAGTCCCTGGGGAAAGTTACTGCAGTGCAGAAGCAGCTATACTAGTATTTGTGGCTGTGGAGGACATCATTTACATATTACTGTTAACAACTATATGATGCCTCACATTATGGCAGGCATCCAAACGTAAAAGAATGACTACATCACTGCGGCCAGCCTCACTGTGATTCCCTAACACAGCAAATCAGCAAGAGATGTTTTGCAGGCATCATTGAGGTGTACCTCTGTTTCTCTAGGGTATTTCTGGGTAATTCACAACGTGACAGGGATGGTACATATATTATCAAGGGTCTTTTCACAACATACGCAACATAGTCACGTCTCTAAAGTGATGCCAAAGTGTCACTCCTCAAACAGTTGGGATAAAAAAGGGTGTCAGCGTGGCTCCAGGGTTTATTTGTGGGAGTGACGCCTTTTAATTTCTGTTAAGGCAAACATTATCTATCAACCTATGAGGCCCTCAGTACTCGACAGTACTTGATTTGAGAAAGGAAAAACTCCAAATGATCAAGCATTGAACTTCAGTCGAAATTCTGTCCTCTCCCCTAACAAATACCATCACAATTCCACTTGGCTCACATGCGCCAAACCGAAGGACGAGTTTCGAATGAAACCATTATACCACATTTGCACTTTCACACGTGTCTTTTTCGAGTAGTCTTGCAGTCGATCCCTGCCTGGTTTGATTCATCTGCCCCTCAGAGACATCCCTCACCTGCTGCCCGCCTCCACTTCCAAGTGCCACAGCGAAACTTGCCTCTGCATCCTAATATAGTGGAAGAAGGCGAGGGGGGGGGGAAGCTCGCGGTGAGAAGCAACTGGACCGAGGGCTAAGCAGACTTATCTCCTATTATCGCATCGATTTTTTTGATCTCTCCGGCGCTCCCCTTCCTCTCTGTTTTCCTGCCTCTCTGCGGCTCAGAGATTCATCCGGAGTGCTGTGAACTCCTCCTCTCAGCGGGCAACTTTGGGATCTTCTGGCTGAGAGCTTTTAAAAAGCCCTGTGATTGCAGACCAAGGTAAGGCTAGGTATTCGCCTGAGACTGTGGTGGTTGCCGTGGCAACGCCCACTGTTGTTGGCACAAAACGAGGCACGCATGAGGGGAAAGCGAGTGGGTAATCTGTTCGACAACACAATGTGCAAACATGCCAAACCTCTATGACTCTTATGTTTCCTGAGGGCTCAACTCGGAGTGGATCTCGGTGGTATTCGGATCTTCTCGCACAAACAACACTTATTTCTACAGCACCTCAAAGGCGTGAGGAAAATCAGTTCAGCTTATTGGATCTTGGAATGTGAGCGGCGGGGATGGAGCCCTGCCCTGAAGGCAGAGTGCAAAACTCATAAGAAATGCAAATAAACATATCGATCGCCTCGATTACCTTCATTGTCTCTCAGGGTGAAGTTGGGATTAACGGGTAGCTGGCTCGGCAAAGCAAAGGAAAAGCGCTGTCCATTGGCAAAGTCATCCTTATCCACTGCTGTGACAGTCTGGATCACCTGTCGTACAGAGGAAACAGGGTAAATGACTCTCCAGAGACAACACCTGCAACATTTAATTAGCCGTTGTATTCAGAATCACTTTTCACTCTAATTGAATGCAGGACGAGGAGCTGGTTTAGTTTCTGATGCATGTCTTGTGATTTGTTCGTCATAATTGGTCAGAGCCAGAGTTCCTCTGACCTACAGCTGACTGGTCTTGTAACACTTTTCTCCTCTACCTGTGAACGCTGCCCCGAAAAAAGAGCGGCTGGTCGTGATGCGAGGATTTCATAACATTTGGCTCGGCCGAGGCGGGGGGGGCTGGCATCTAACAATGACAGGGGTGCTCTGAGGGCAACTTCACTGCCACTTGTGTCGTCTTGTTACCCTTAATTGGTGAGAGACCCAGTGAGAGCAGGGAGAGAGCCGCTGTTGAGAGAGAAACGACCTGATAGCTGCTGTCACCACAGGGAGTTCTTATCTTCACTGTGAGATTTGGGGGTGTTGTTGAGCTCATGTTGTACTTGCGCAAGCTTCTTTCTTTAACAGTGCGGTATTAGGTCGTACTTTGTGTGTGCTTGAGTTTACTTATGTGGATGTCATGGTTGACAGGATGGCCCTGGTGGGAGCTTTTTGGCTGTGGAGTGCAGGATTATCTTTCTTCTGAGTGTTAATGGCTCCAAAGTTGTAATGATTTCCCATTAATGTGAAAAAAACCCACAGCTAACTGCCACTTGATTACTCTTAAAGGATGCTCTAAGGATAGTGGGAGCTTTGCAAAGCAGAGGGGGAAGCAGTACAATTGGCTGTTAGCTTGAAAATCTCGGCCGAGTTCAGAGTGGGTGCAACATTGTTCAGTTTTGGGTTTAAAAGAGCAGATTTTCAGGTTAATAATTTCATGTTGTGCTAAATCCATTCTTGGGTGCCAAATTAGCTGCTAGATATAAATAATGTGTGACATGTGGATGCAGTGTGATGTCACTAAGTCACAGAAGGCCGGACTACTGGCGAGGCATTTCAGGAGCAGTATTTGTCGAGGAGGGAAAAGTTTCTGTTGGTGTGCACGTTGAACTTTCTATCATTCAAGACCTTTTACATGTAACAGAACAAAAAAAACAAAAAAACTGAAAGAGCATAATAGGTCTCCTTTAATGAGTCAGATATGTCTCTGCTCTTGTTTAAGCACCTTTTAGTACTTCAATTTCTTCATTAATCTGTGAGTTTGTCTAAATTTGGCTATCAGCGACATCTTTCAGTGCAACCTTCTCAGACTAATAGACGCATTAAGACACTGACAATTTCAAGTCGCTGAGCCGTACAGAGCTGTGATTGTTGAGCTGACAACAGTCTCACTCTCCCTGTTAGCACATCTAGGTGTTTTAGAAATATCACACTCCAATCGAAGAATCCGACCCAAGATCACCTCATTTCTTTTTTAACTGGCAGACACCTTTCAGCACCTTCTGTTCTCACACCATTCACAAATCTTGAACCTTGATTTCCATCTTATGGCATTGAAAATTGATTCAAAGTGTGAATGTTGTGAAACAGCATTGTGCAGCTGCCAGTAATACAAAAAAAAGGTTCCAAATTCACCAACACACTGCAAACCCAGCAGCTCCTTTATAAATGGAGACCCATTATGCTTTTCCACTTTATCCTTTCCTTTAGTGTCTTATTTTGGTTTCTGTGCATGTAAAAGCTCTTGAAAGTTAAAAAAGCCCAAAGTCAGTGCCAATGGGAGCTCCTCTCTCCCACAGAAAAACACTGTTCGTGAAGTGCCTCGTCTGTAGCCCCGCCTTAATTCCACGTCACACATTTGCATAATTGAGGCCTATATTTACCTCAGAAGTGATGCTAACTAGACGCTTGAAACATGACAGAGCCCAATTGGAGACTGGCTCAGGCCTGTGTGTGCTGACCAATCAGAGCAGACATGGTATTGGTGACCACTACTACTACAATTTTCAGATTCAGAAAAATGTTCCGTGTGAATCATATAAAAGTCGAAACTCTAAAGCTGTAATGAGCAGCTCTACCCTTTTACATATGTTGTCTCGAACAATACATTATTCTTTCCACTTCATCCCCTCAGCCAAGAACCCTGAGGCCATAAAGCAACCTTAATTTAAATTTAATGCAAACTTTAATTCAAACTTTTCTTCCACTCACTTGAAACTATTAAAAATGTATTTAGTTGTGTCTGCCCAGCCTTTACTCCATCATCCTCTACTGAAGCACTCTTTCAGCCATTTCCATGCTGCTGATTGCCCTATATCTCAAAAACCTTCTTAATTCGAATGAATCAAAGGCTACTGAGAGCAAATTGGAATGAGCTTCGATTTAGAGCTGTCATGGTTTGCTGCTAAGATACTCATTTTGAATGAGGGATGATTAAGCAGCCCTCTCTCTGGTGCCTTCAGAGTCTCGTTTTGCTCAGCTCTCAGTAAGCAGCCCAAACTGCTGAGGGAAACAATAGCTGAGTGCAGAACGAACTGTGTGTGTGTGTGTAGTCAGGGGGGCGACTGAGGTTAAAGCACAGCGCCCGTCACTTCCCTTTCCCGAGGTGTGTCTGTGATGCCAAAGATTTGCATGTGTGAGGAGACGGAGGGAGATAAAAACGTTACAGAGATAGTAGTCGCAGACTTTTCTAGGTGAATCCTAGACGCTCACCTGTCCCGGCCTTGAGCTCTCGCACACAATGACTTCCTCGTCCGTGGCTATTTCTGGCGGATTGTCGTTCACGTCCAGCACCTGGACGGTAACAGGAACATGACTGAGGAGGCTGGGGTTGTCTGGAGCAGAGAGAGAGAGAGAGAGAGAGAGAGAGAGAACGAGCAACAGAGGAGATGAAAGTCAAATGTAAGCCTTAATAACAAAGTAGAGCGTCAACAGTGTAATTTCAAACTGGGACACACTGTGCTCTTCTTGTTAGACCACTTATGGGGTTTGTCTTATAAAAGCACTGAGGGATGCAATGCTGCAGAAAGCAATTCTGCATATGAAGTCAAATCCGATCATCTTTGTGCAGCATTTACTTTCCCCAGCTGGTGTGCTCGGCTATGATGCATTATTTCCCTCCTTGTGCTGCATGAGCAACTCATAAAGAATGCAGATCATATGCTCATATTCTCATTTTAATAACACGAAATGGTCTTAGTGGCAGCCCAGAATGAAATATGCATGAAAAAAATAAATAAATATTCAACACTCCCATTTTGTCCTGTTGATTTAAGATTTCATATTTATTGCAGTGTATGCCATCTGCAACCATACAGTATTATAGTGCCATTAGAACAGCAGTGTCAAGCTCAAGTGCTCCTAGAAGTGAAATGGGACAGTAATGTGATGCCTCAGCACTAATGTGGCCTGTTTGAAGAAACAACAATACTAGGCAAAGACGATGCTGACTAATGACTAATTTGTTAATTTACGCAAATTGTACAAATATTACCCAATGGATTTCTGTTTGACATTTGAAGGTTGAACATATCACCACCTAATAACACTTGCAATGGTAAAGGTGTTTCCAGTTTGAGTTCTCAACTTGGAATGGCACAAGTAAACTTATTATTTATTGTATATATTCGTTTCATTAATAACAACACAATAGCCAAAGTAAAGGTGGGCAAAGTTTGTTTTTGCAAAAACACGGATGAGTTTAATTCAGATGTTTCTTTGTGCTGCAACTTTACATTTCTTCAGGTTCTGTTTTCAATTTTTTTTTTTCAATGTTTTGGCTTAAAATACCTATTTTGGTGCAGATGGCCTGACTTCCTGTCGAAAATGTGTTTTTTGTTCCCAGAAGACTCCTTAAAAATATCCATCAGTTTCACATTCACAAATAATAAGAGCACTGTGGTCCGTCATCAAACTTATCCAATGGTTTTGCACCTATAATACCAAAATATAGACTTGACCTGTGTTCAGTTTCACAGCAGCACTGACTCTTGTCTCTCCATCCAGGGGCGGTTCTTGGGGGGGGGGCAACAGGAGCCAGTGCCCCCGTAACTCTGTGGCCCCCCTGACAGGGAGTCTGCATTAATAATACAATGACAGATTTCTTGCAATGATTTTGTTCTGAAGGGAAGGGCAGAAATAAAGTGTCTCAGCAGTTTACTACCCAATCAAAATTGCTGAAATTGTAAACACTGCTTTGTCTGAATGAGGGATTTATCCTTTTTTCCGGATTGTATGTGCCCCCTAACAAAAAAGCCGGCCCCAACCTGGCCCCCCTATTAAAACTGGTCTTGAACCGCCACTGTCTCCATCACTTCCCCCTCTAAGCACCAACATGAAAGTCAGGTGAAAACATATAATGTGAACATATAATTTGTGAACGAATGTGTACAAATTGTAACGTTTCTGTGGTTTGCAGAAACTGCTAACATTTCAACCTGGCCACTCCCCTGTCAATAATAATCATCAGGTTTGTATCACTCAAGATTTTTCTCTCTGGTCATCCATCCTTCCCCTCCGACTGTCGCCTCCCAGGTTGAGAATCAGTCGACTACAGCAGGGCATTTAACCCTCAACCCGTGGAGCACCTCAGCCTCAAACAAATAGGACTAGTTTTACTGCGTAGCTCCCAGATGTTTTACAGTATGTCTGTGTAAAGGTCGCATGCTCACTCAGCAAAACCTTCCTTGAATAGAAAAACAACTCGCGCAGGTGCAGCAGTCCTTCTTTTAAATTAATGCATCAACATTTTTATTCATTTCATCTTGTGCATAAAAGGTCTGACAGTGCATCTATTGTATCAGAAAGCAGAGCTCTGTGCTTTAAGCCATCGCGGGCCAAGTTTATTCAAAAACATATTGAAGTTCATCCACTCACTCACTATGGTCTATCTAGTCCTGGTGGCCATTAGAAGGCGGGGTAATGTTTCTGCAGGATGGTTTGTAACTGTGATACTGCATGTCCTTGCTAATTCAGAGTGGTAAAAGCGTATCACCCTGGCTTTCGAAAGTGTCTTGGCACGTATCCTTGAATACTACGGGGAGGTGAAGAGATAAGGAAACATTAGCATGCAGCACCTCTGTCGCTTGGCGAGAGATTTGCCTAATTGTGATTACAAATTAGCCAACTTACCTGATAGCAATTCTTAAAGTTAGCCGGCGCTGATTGAATTAATTTTCAGTGTAGGGAAAGGACATTGAAACAATTGGGACTAATTTGATTTTGTAGGTAATTATCAGAAAAAAATACACTCTGAATACATTCTAATCAGTATGCAAATGATCCGCTTCGTCCTTATTTTCTCCGGACTGTAATTGTTAATTTTCATTGTTAACTCACCTGGTACTGTGCTGCGTTTAAACACCCTCAGTGATTATACTATTACCGTTAACTATGCTAGAACATCCCGCTGCGCTGATAACAGGACATGTCGAGGAATATAATAATCATGTTACTGTTACTGATCCGAATGGTCCAATACAAAAAAATGATTTTCCTCGTTCAAAGCTTTATTTCTACCATTTCATGTTGGGTGTTTGTGTGGTATAACTGAAAATAAATGAGGTGTTTCACCCAAAATATTGAATAAAACTGATTGTTGTAAATACTTGAGTCTTACTGACATTTAGTCAATGTAATAAGCAGGTTATAAGATATAGTCAGGAGGGGGCTGTATAGAGGTAATTTGTTAATAACATAAATAACATAATTAAAGGTCCATTTTGTAAGATAGTTTTTATTTACGTCTCATTCCCTACGCGGCAGCCACCCAAAAGTGTCAGCTCTTGACGAGATGGGACTATTAAAGTTTGTGGCTCCAAATACAAAACAAATGATTTTCCCTGTCGAAAGCTTTTTTTTTTTTTTTTACCATTTAAAGCGAGATATTTTCATGGCGTGACCGAAATTAAATGAACTACTTCACTCTCAAAATGGAATAATATAATGCAGTGACAACGACTTGAGTCTTTCCGAGACTTGCATTAAGGAGAATATGAGCATGGAAATAGAAGGAGTGGGCTGTGTGACAGTTTGTTCACTGGGAACCCTTAAATAAATGGTCAGGGCACTGACACTGAACTGGTTAGCTGGACAGCTGCAGGCAACAGCCACTGATAGTAGTTTTTTTTTTTTTTTTTTTAACCATAATAGCCCTTACCTCTCTTCATTCTTTCCAGATATGCAATTGGTGGAATTGGCTAAGACTGACAAGTCAGAGTCCCGGTGCTCCTGCTCAAGTGTCTTTCCTTGAGACACTCAAGTGAATATCCGAATAAAATCTGTTCAGTGCCTGCAAACTGCTGCTGATTCCACTCTGTAGGTAAAGGCAGAGCATGCGGTGCAGATTCATATAGTCATTCCTTTTAATGGAACCTTTCTTCTGTTGGTATTGATTCTGCCTCCAATTTTACACACTATGAACCTGAACCTGGACTGCTCTCTGACGATACGATGCCCTCAGGGTGTCTTGTTATCTTGTGGGAAAGGGGGAAAAAAGGGCTTAACCTTCGGGTAGAACTATAGCACCTACTTTTTTATTCTTTTATCTCTTTAAATCACGCTGTTGTGGCACCAAACTCACCAATGATTTGAATGCAGTCCTGATAACGATTTATAATGTCTCCTATTAGCTGGGGGCTAAACAAGATGAGAGTGGAAAAGAATGAGCAATCTCTTTTAAGTGCCAACTGCATAACACTATCTCATGTGTTTACTACGGTCCCTGAAGGTGTCAAACATGGGAGAAACACACCGTGGTTATTTAAATATTTATATGTCCAACAGCGAGGAGAAAGGTGTGTTCAGTATGTGCGGATATAAATGGAAAAAAACATGTGGATAATCCCAACATGAAGCGCTTGTAAACCTAATGATGTCGCAGCTCTACAACTACATCAAAAGTGCTATTTCATAATGAGCACTGAGTCAGAACTAGAACATCTTCAAGTTCCCAGGCTGTCTTTGCACTTTCCAAGATGTAAAAATTGAGAATCCGTTGGAAGTAGGAACGGTGCCAACGTGGCAAGAAATTCAGCACCCGAGAAAAACCTACATCTGCTCCCTCACATAGGAGCAAACATACCGCAGCAGGTGCGGCACATTTACTCGCCCACTTGTAAACATTCAGTTTATGGAAAGCAACCTGGGTACCTACCAACCTCCGAGGCCATCACAGTGATGTTGTGCCAGGGCATGTCTTCCCTGTCGAGAGGCTGCGTCGTCCGTATGACTCCACTGGCTTCGTCGATTCTGAAGTACCTCACGCCTTCCTCTTTGCTGTCCAGGTAATACCTACAGGAAAGGGAATTATGAATGTATGCATTTTAAAAAAACAAACGCAGCAGTGGTGCAGCCGATACTGGCTTCACGGCGCCGTTAGCTGGCGGTGCCCAGTAAGCATGACGTTTCTTTATTTAGGGGTTAAATGATTTGAAGGCTTTCAGGTTGAAACTGGTCTAAATGTGACAGAAAAATGCACTTTATGTCTGTTTTCAAAGCATTTCACTTCATTTTTCTTCTCTGTCAGAACCGCTTCACCTTGAATTACAATATTCATATTAAAGCTCGGCGTCAGTTCAATCAGGAAGACTATGTTTGTGTTACTCATCATTCACATTTCACATCGTATCCAGCTGACTATGGGTGTTTACTTTAGATTATGCCACGATCTTCTTAAGCCCATCATACAGTTGCTGCCAAGCTTTAAATCTGTTCTCCTCTCTGCTGCTCTCAGCCATCATTTTGGTGGTGGATCGTCGCAAACCCTCCTTCGCCCCATTAACCTTCAGAGCCCCAGGTCTGAGCTCGCCAGAAGCCCGCTTCTCTCCGCAGTCCATCCAGATCTCAGTCATACTCTTTATCCGATCGCCACCATCAGAGTCTAGACTGCATCATGGAGGTAATCCTATACCATGCACAGTTTCATTACCCCTTTCAAATACGATGATGACCGGGTCCAATCGCCAAAAACTATTCACTCTCACATCTTCATTGTGCAAGTGTCAATAAATACCAAGTCACTCCTGATTAATATTGGCCAAAAACGCCAGGGTGGAGAGGAACATGAGTCCCAAACCATGGAAGAAATACACATCCGTTGATAAATGAGGGCCCGGGAATTTAGTGTTGCACTTCCAAAACTCACAAAAGAAAGATTAAAAAAGGAGCGGTTAAAATCGAAGCAACAGCGGCCGAGTTACGCATCGTCTTCAAGCTCCAAACATACTCCTCTCTACGTTCCCCACATGCGACTAATAGCATCCTTTTGCAGGTCGCTCCCTGCTTGGTGAAGCCAATGTCTTTAGTTTGTAATGGATGATTTCTGTTCGCAGTTAGCAGTATCTACACCCAAAGTATATGATCTCAAACTTTGGAAAGCTCCCTTTAGAGCCACAGCAGACATTATACAACTGTTTTCACAGACTGAGCATTACGGCTCATTATGAGTAAATTGACCTTTGAGTAAAATCAGTGCCCCTTTAAGCCAAATAGTACTGCTTAGATAAATGCCGCAGAATACTACGCAGGCACTTTTTTAGCCTTGGCCTTAGCCCGACAATCCTACAAAAAGCCCTGGGAAATGCACATTCTTCGGCTTTTGTATATTTCATATTTGGTAACACAACGTATCTAGCCAGAGAAACAAACCCTTACATTAAGATAAGAGTTTCAGTCAACCACAGCCCTGAAGTGAAATGAATAAAGTGCAACATAAGCCAAAGGGGATGTTCTCATTGCTTCTGCGATTTTCAAAGACCGGTTGCACCTCTAAAGCACACGAGCAGAAAAAAATCCCCAGTGCTTGTAAAATGGACTTTGGGTCTTGAGAGAACGTTCTGAAAATACATATTTCTAAGTCAAGAGCAATTATCGTCAAAATTTAATAATGACAAAAGGCGATGTTCTGCTGCCAGTGTTTACACTGTTGTAATGGCTTTCTAGCAGTGCTGTTATCAAACCAGAAGCGGAGCAGTCCGCGGAATACAAAGCAGTATTGGGCTCAGCTGCTCCCTCTCTCGAGTTCAAGCGCGAAATGAGCATTGACTGTGTATTCCCTAATTTATCTCTTAATGACCTATTTACACCTTTAATCCAGCATTCATTCTCCTGAGTCATATGGCCTAACTCGCCAATTTCCAACCGGCATGAGAGATGGAAATGGTGTGGGGAATTTAGTGCCAGGGTTGCATTTATTTGAAATAATGAACTTTCTTTTTTTTTTTTTTTTATTGAGCTTGGATTGCTGTGTATCCTCCGTAGAAATGTTGTCATGGTTTATTAAATGCTCAGGCTCATGAGAGCATGAAGGGTTTTTAGTGAAAGCTTTTCAGTGAGAGTTTAGGTGCTAAGCATTCACTTTGTCAAAGAATAATCCAGTGGAAAAAACACTTCCATTCTGTTAATTACTGGCGCTGCTGTTAAATCCTGTTTATTTTGTTGTTTGATGTTTTATTTTCTTATTTTCCTGCGGATAACAGCCAAAAGTACTAGATGTTACGTCAAACGATGAAAACTTTCTAGAACACATAGATGGCAAAACGAGCTTGTCTTTTCACCAGTCCACCCCATGAATCATATAAAAAGAACTGCTGCATGTGTATTTTTATATGTACGGTATTATTTACCTTCCCTAGCATTTTGGTCCTCATATAAAAAAATTAAAACTAAATTTAGTAGTTGTGGGAACATCTGAAAAGTGTTTGTTCATTGCTACAAAAGCCCCGGAGTGCACTGAACATCAACAAGATCAAAAGTCTAGACTACTGCAGCCCAGCGAGGCGGTAATGCTCATTACACAACACAAAAAAAAACAACTACATTTTTGGATGGATAAACAACTGAAAGGAAACTTTGCTTATTCTTAAAGCAAAGGAGGCAACATTTTAAAGTCGGCATGATGCGGTCACAGATATATTTCCATTACTCTACTCTAAACTGCATTTTCAGCCTTGGCTTGTTCTCATTAGTCAAAAAGTATATACGTTTATAGTAAAAAAAAAAAAAATATATATGCATAATTTGATAAAAGGGTGATCACAAGCTTTCCAAATTTCACCATGCAGCCGCGTATCGAACAAGCTGATCAGGCAACATCTGTCTGGAGGAAGGTGCAAGAAATACATTCACGTTCGTACAATGCAAAGACAGCATGCATGTTTACCAATGTGTAGCCTGTAGAAGCATCTTTAAAGGGCCCAGACACACCACACAAAGACTAAAGAAGCAGCGATGAAGGCTGACTGTTGTGTCGCCTACTGTCATCTGTCACCAGCCAAAAAGATGCACTTGAACACATCGCGAAGACTGCAGCTGACGGTCAACTAGCGGTTACATTCTACCCCTGTGTGAGAGGAAGTAACTCTGCATACCACTGGGTAGTGGTAGTCTATATTCATCATACAACAGGGAAAACTGCAAGATACATAAAACTTACAGGAATATGTACACTTGCAGTGTCAGCTCTGCAAGGCCGAGGAACAAGAACGGGAAAGGTGAAGGTGAAAACTAAGATGAAACTGCATGCAATAGATAAAATCATGAATACTACAATGACTTAAGCCTCCCGTGCACTGATTTGCTCAGCTGAACAGCCAATCAGAGTCATTGCTCCTACTGACTGGCTCCGTCTGGTGCCAGCGGTGTGGGGGAACATCACAACAAATAAGTGCCACATATGCTCACAGATGGCCCGATGGACAAGCGTGTGTCTGTCTAAATCTGAAGCTGTACCTCTCTGAAGCTGCATGTTAACATGCTTTCGTTAGCATGGCTAAGTTGATATTTCAAAATATAACTGATAATGTTAGCTAAATGTTCGTAATTCAGTCATTAAGTATTACACATTTCCTGTTATGAGCTGCAGTGTTGGCTGACTGATGCATCATCTCCAAAGAAATTAGGATTTACATGAATATTTTTGCGCAAATATGAACTTTTGCTTCAAACAACCAATCTGCCTTTAAGGTAGAATATCATTTTTACATGTACATTTCTACAGTAGTGAAAACTGTGGTATAATCCGACGTCTTGTTTGGTAACATTTCACAGTATTTGATTTCTATTTTTTTTTTTTTTTTTACATCACTTCTGTCATCAGTTTATTTGATATTACAGCTATTTACACTTGAAGGGAAGCTGAACAAAGGGCTGACTTGAATCCATCAAAGTTTTCACGACTGCTCCCGCTGATTATGTTAATGTGTAGGAGCAACCTGAGGTAATGAGCCACAGACTAAGACTTTGTTTGGAAATGTAGATGTCAATTTCAGACCAGCATTTGATATGTCACATCAATAACATGTTTATTTCATCGCACGCCTGGGCAGCCTTATGATGATCAAAGAGAGCCAAATACTGATCCCTGCTGCATTCTGCATCCCAATGCAAACACGGGGAGCAGCGGCCTGCTGTTTCTCTTTTTTCTGGGTTCAAGTGGATGTCATCGGAATACCTCCCGCTGCCTTCTACTTTACGTGGTGAGCGCTGGGACCGATGTACTGTAGGAATGGACGGCGACGAGGTATCCCGCCAGGAGTGCAAAGAAGCTCTTTCATATGCAGATTACCTTCCTGTTTACTACAAATCTTTCGCAAAGTATCAAGATTCTGACATGAATCAAAGAATCATTTCTGCCGAGTGTCTTCCTCCCCATTTGAAATTGCACATCATTCATCAAAAGCTGCAGCGCTCGCCGCTCCAGAATGGGGCGGACAGTCGCGTGGCCATAAGTCTCGGCTTAATGTTGTTTCGAAAACCCCCTGGGCTCTGCAGACCATGCTGAGCCTTTAAACTATGATCCCGTAACATATACTACCAACTGAGATTGCTTCTTATTGATATATCAGCAATACTTCATCTCAAGAGGAGTTCCATATTTACAGGTACTCCATCATTTACGGCAAGGCTACGGAGGGAATTCAAATTAAACCATGCGGCGCCGAGTTGCTTGAGTGTAATGTCATGAAACGAGGCACCTGTGCACAGCGAAAAACTTAGGATTAGTCCACTGCCTGAGGGCGATATCAATCTCTTTTCAGCAGAACACAAGCATATGTTTAGAGTGCATGCAAATGTGCTAAGCAGTTGTATCGCCTCGGGTTAATTCACAGGCTTGCAGACAAAATATCAATATCAAAATACGATGATGCCAAGAAATGAGAAAGATTCACTATGCATGTTGATTTCTAGAGGAGACGGGAAAGGGGGACGTATAGTATCAGAAACAAACAAGAGGCTAACACATGCATGATATATTTTAATCTGTTTATGCCCTATATTGGTCTGAGACAAGTTTAAAACCACCTGAAAAACTACTCGGTGTCAAGACGTGGCTTCAAATGCTCGTCTATAAAAAGTACAATTATATGGGGCAGGGAGCTGAAATGCAAATTGGAGTTGTAGTTAGACAAACATTTCTTGGAGGCAGGCGTAATCTTGTTAGTTGACTTAAAACCTCAATGGGCAAATCCAAAGCCCCTCAGTCGGATCTCGCTGGTAAACCCGAATGCCAAAGAAGAAACTCAGGCAGCCATTCCCGATGAGCCGTGACCAGTGTTGCAAAAATGGTCTTTCTTTACCAACCAGGCTAATCCGGACAGACTTAGTGGCCAGCCTTGTTAGAAATTTTTAAGAAAGACCATCTGGCAAAGACTGGGATTTTCTCTAAAATCGAAAGTTTTGGCAACCAATTAGTTAGAAAAGTCCCAGAGTTACATTGGCTGCCTGTCACATATAAAAGAGTGCTCAGCCTCAAAATAAGCCTCATAATATTAGCAACCTCCTCTCTCACCCTTTGCTTTTGCAGCGGGCTTGTCTGATAATTCTTAACAAGATAAACTGCATCTACCTTCAGTTCTAGCCAGTGATGCACAACTAATGAGACAGTATACCCACAGAGCCGCTCTGCCTCTGGATATCTCTAATCATTCCTGCAGATTGTATGTGCGCTGTGCACGTGTCTTACCTGACAGGACTGTTCCTGCTGTCAGGATCTCGAGCCGTCACGCCGCCCACCTCCGTGCCACTCGGCGCGTTCTCATACACGTCCATGATAAAATGCTCCAAAGAGAAGACGGGCGCTTCGTCCACATCCCCGACGGTGATTTTAAGGGTGGCGGTGTCTTTGAAAGAACCAAGATAGGAGTAACGAGGATCCACATGTGTGTTCACCCCCTCGATGTGGAGGGTGTAGGTCTTCTTTCTCTCGTAGTTGAGAGGCTGTTGGGAAAAGAACCATAGGGAAGTGTGATTAGCACACTCACAGTACAAAGTGGCTACATTATATCTGGATGGAACCAGTGACGAGAAGTGAATGCTAATTTAAGGCTTAGTTAAATACATTGCAATGCAAGTTTTGCAGTAAGACACGTTTTAGTTTTTTTTTTTTTCTGTTTGAGGTAAGACTTTCTTTTCCATATGATTTCTTAAACTCCATGTAGACAATCAGAATCCCCTGGAGTTTTAACTAAATTTAAATTCAACAGCACTAAAAAAGACACTGTTAGTGTCTTCGACCTATATTTCCCATTTCCCAACTAAATGTGACATTCCAAAGGATGTGTCTTCATGCATGTTTTTTTTAAAAACAAAAAAACAAAAAACATCTTATCCATTCATCCAACCCTCCACTCAACCATCCATCCATCAATTCATAAACAATATCTTCCTATCCATTCATCCATCCCTCCGTTCATCCATAGAATATATTTATACATATCTCTGTCACAAGATTTTGACGATTACATTTTAGGAATAGTTGCATGAAATATGTGTCTTTGAATAACAGCGTTGGTTATTCCCTAATCTAATAATTGGCAGTATTTGGTTGGGTAGTAATAGCTAGATTTACTTCCATCTACTGTAACAAACTTGTTCAGATGGCAGAATTGTTTATGATTAAGTGTCTTTGTAATGTACGTCTTTTAGGCTGCATCTCCTTACCTTTTTAAGGCTGATGATTCCCTCTCTCGTGTCCCTGTCCGTGGATATGGAGAACATGTTGGCCCCCTCAGAGTTAATGATGCTGTACCTGATGTCTGCATTGACGCCAAGGTCCTCATCATTAGCTTTGATCTTCCCAACCGCTTTCCCTACTTGAGCTGATTCAGGGACATACAGCTGGTAATTTTCTGCGGATGAAAATTTAGAGAAGGCACGAAAAGAAAGTGTTTTAAACACAGGCCGATCTGCACCACATCATTGTCTGAGAGGGCTTAGCTAAGCACTTTGAGTCTGTCACCATTTGTTCCTGGGGGAATGTCATTAAAAACACTCTGCAGTGCTTCAATTGACATTAAATGCTAAAGTGTGGTTGATAGCACTGCAATGGAGCAGATCAAACTCTGAGGCAGATGATTATTCAGAAAATGTTGATGGTTTGGAAATGGTTTGTCACTGCAGCACAAAATGAAAAACCCAGCCTTGGGGGATTGCGCTTGATGAGGCACTTTCAAAGACAAAGAGTCACAACTTTGTCATTACTTAAACTTATCATTTAAATGGGAAAAATATCCGACTGCAAAACAGAAGCTTTTGATGAATGCCGGTCTCATTTTTGCTAATTATGGAAAAATTTAACCGCAATATTAGATGACTGAGTCACACAATAATGAAGAAAAAATACATCATAGTGAGGAATGCTGAGTAGGTCTATGAGGGGAAGCCTCAATAATTAAAATAAAATGATGCTTTGCTCTTCAGAGATTGATGTATTGCTAATCAATGCATGCATGAAAAAATCATAATGAAAAAGGATTTTCTCTGCAAACACTGAAATGTTGATGCTCCCTCTTTCCATTCAAGCATCAAAAACAGCACACAGTGCAGAGGATAATCTGCCTGTCTCTTATGGTAAAACCTATTAGCACTTTTGTTCCACAATGTGAATGATTTTAAAGAACAGCACCTTCCTGTTTCAGTTATCTTTCCACTTCTGAAAGGAAAATACAGTATGGAGCTCTTTTTAATAATGCATTTCAGGTAATTTAATGTGCCTCAGGCGTCTCTGGTGGAGGTCTTCTGCTCAAGGCCAAGAATGACTGAGAACAGCTGATTATATCCCCAGCCACAGCTTGGCCATTTCATGTAATAGAAGATAATGTATTCCGGTTAGTCGTAGTAACACATTAACATTACCATTGGTTATTTTGCTAAATCGTCCTTCTGGCTAGTTAACATGCAAAGAAGCCAAAGGGAACAATTTTATCAAGGCAAAGACAAAGACAACGTAGTGTCCCCTGGTTTACTCAACACAGTGCACCTCATTCCAACTAGAACATCTATTTGACTAGTTAGAATGATTTTGACACTGTTTCTTGTTGCATAAGAACAGAATATATTCATTAAGTGTTATGACATTTACATCATTAATATCCAGCCTGTGCTCACCCCCAACTTGTTTTTAAGTTATGTTACGTCGGAAGTTATTTCACATAAATGACGCGACTTCCCTGACGTAATGTGAGTTACATCAATTACGCAACTTAAGATGCATATATTGCGTAGAGTACAAAAGTTACAAGACTAAACATAATTATTTCAATCCAAAGTATGATCTCTTCCTAAACCTAACCGAGTAGTTTTGTTGCCTAAACCTAACCGAACCGCACCCATGACAATGCTGATAACAGTCTAAAAAGTCATAACATGTAATTAGATGTGAACTCTTTGTCAGCAGGCTTTATTTTGAAAGTCTAACCGGACTTAGTATATGATGTTTTAATGATTACTTGACTGCAGAGCCCTTTATGTGCAAAACTGATATGAGAGGGTTAGCGGAACATCACAGTTTGAAGTTCATGGCCACTGAGCAAGCTGCCATATTTAATGAGTTGGGAGTGAGAACAGGTTGTAATATTGTAATGTTCAACAACTTCCTCACTATGAATTTGAAGGACAGTATCGAAGGAGAAGTCTATAAAGCATGTGTTAAGTCTTATTCTCAGTGACCTTATTCTATGAATACTAGGCTATCAACTTAATGACAAATAAAGAGTCATTATGCGTGTTAATAAGCAACTACTTAATGAAACATGTGTTTACCAGTGATCTTGACAATGTACTTTGTTAGCTAGACTGTAAAGTTGTGTACATACTTTGTGGAAACTTGGGCGGGTTGTCGTTGATGTCCGTCAGAGTGATGTTGATGGTGGTGGAGCCAGAGAGGCCTCCGACCTGGCCTGCCATGTCTTTGGCTTGGATAACAACCGTGTAGTGTTCTCTGGCTTCCCGGTCCATGTTGGCTAAGGCAGTCCTGATGATTCCTGCACGGTCGGAGGAAAAAACAAACCATTATGAGGCAAAATGTTGGGAGGTACTGACACGTTCCCACATGGCTGCAGACATTTTTTGAAAGGAATAATGGTCATGTCATGGGTTAGAGCGACTATTACAGTAAAAAAACATATATTGGTTGTTGTCAAGATGTTACTGCCCTTTTCCTAATATTTTTCCCACCAAAACTTCTTGAAGTTATGGACTGCACATAAAGCACCGCATCACAGCCCCCCCTTAAAGACTAAACACCATAAAACTGTGCTTCTTTCATCTTTGATTCTCCTGGTCCCTCATTGCCAAGGTTAGCCTTTCCTCACTTTTCATTATATTCAAAATGACTATGCAACCTTGGATCGCGGCAGAATGCAACTTTCTATGGCACCCACTCAATCACATTTATTACTACAATAACACGGCAAACACAGCCATGAACTTTCACAATGCTAACTCTGTGATATATGACTGCACCTCTACCCACTACAGGGAAACCGTACACAGGTAATAACGCAGTAACAAGCCTAAAAACACAGGCAGAGTATTCGCCTCCCGTGTTGCTGTGCGATAGGTGATTTACTGAATGCAATAGCTGGGTGTCTTGCGCATATGTCTGTGTGTGTTTTGTCTGTGTGTTGAGTCTTAATGTGTCTGTTCCTCCATATTAGTTTTGTGTGTGTGCGTCTATATCTGCGCTGGAGGGTTAATGCGCCATCTTAGCTCCCGAAACCACATCACCACATGGAGCCGGATTTAATATGTTCTACCCGTTACATCTGTGCTCGTTGTAAATCTTGGTTTTTTCCTCAGAGCCATGACCCTCCGGCAACAATTGTACTTATGTTCTTGTGAACTTGTGAACCCGCCAATAATACACAACGGTTGACCAGGAGCAGAGAGACCTGCGAGAAAATGGGATGCTGTTGCTCATGATGGTAAATGGACTTTGCTGCTGTTGCTTCATGGCGTGAGTGAAAATCACAACGGGAGGTGATGTTGGATAAGATGGAGAATGAAACAAGGCATCGCTAATATCACTGACGCCTGGTGAAACGGCACGAGTTTCTAAAGTGGTTTATGTTTACAGCAAAAAGTGTTAAATGGTGCATAAATAATCACATTATAATATCATTTAAGCTATCTTTTTTTTTTCTTCATAAGTTAAAAATGCCAAATTCAGTTTGTGGTACCTTCCTTCTCAACTCCCAGTGCTGATTAAATTCCACTCTGGGAGGCAAAATGAATGCAATAAACTTCAATTACACTTTTTTTGAGGTGAGTGTGAGGACAGCAGTGAGTCAGAGAATATTTTAACTGAACCTAACCAAGTTGTTCTGGTGCCTTTATTTTAAAAATGTCACCAAACGTAGCATCTTTGCTATTGTTAACTTGACCATGGAAAAGACCGTACCTGTAGCGGCTAGATGCTAAACATAGTGGAGCATTTAGCAGCTCAATATCCAGATTTGTCTCTCAGAAATTGGTGGAGACCATAAAATAAAGTCCCTTTTGGACCTACATTCACCAGGTACGCAGAAACATGACTAATGCTGCCCTGTATCTGCTAGATCTTGATAACAAGATCGCCAAATGCATGTTGATGAAGGTTCAATCCAGGTCATGAAATATGAATAATAAACACCACATTGCTATTGTTGTTTTGACAATAAAATCATCTGTATGTAGGAAAATAACTAAACACCTGAATCATGGACAGTAGGACGACTGACTGAGTGAATTATCATTTATTGCAAATATTCTGTTAGCTCTAGGTTTCTAACTCAAACCCAGACAGTTTGAATTTCACAAAAAAAAAGTACTGGAATGAATTATTCCAGTTTCATGATTTCCTAATTTCACAAAAGTGGCAGCTATAGCTGTGTTATACAATAGGTCATTTTCCTCTTTCTTTCTTCTCGACTCTATAGACAGAAACTAATCCACTCGCCTCAGGCAGAATAATCATTAAAAGTGGGTCAAGGAGCAGGGCAGCCAACAGTATTAAGATCCAGGGGATCTTAGGTTACACATCATCTGTCACACTGAGTAGTAGCTGAGGTCCTATAGACTGCCAGCGAAGCCTGGCTCATCAGCAGTGAATCAACAAAAAGGGAAATTATATTTTATTAATCGCACAATGGACCAGGATGGAATGGTAATATAGAACTATCGTAGGCAACAGACATAAAAGAAGAGCGATATGAGCTGGAGGTGTCACAGAAGGAGTCGGTGTTCTGCTGAAAATTGCATTGGAGAGCCGAGTTCAAGTCAGATGATTTTGTAATCCCCACAATGTAACCTTTAAAAATATAAACTTGACAGGGTGATGAAATTTATATGAATGAGCTTTGAATAGAGTTCTCTACTGCAGCATCCGCTGTGGTATGAGCAAACCTTAACCTATTGATTTCCCCAGTTCAAATTTCTCCAGTGGCTAATGCTTCTGGACTTTTTCCATAAAAAAGGACAGAATCAGTCGACTGGTTAAAAAAAAGAGTGTTTCAATGTGAAATGTCACACGGCACACTGTGTGTCCTCAGGTGCCCCTATAGAGCTACATAGAAACACAACCTGTTGGATATAGTGAGATAAAGCCAAACTAGATTTAGACACTTTTTCTTGTACTTTAAAGCATATTGCGGGGGTGCAGTCTTTCTTTGTACCGACTCTGATGGTATCTAATACTCGTGTGGTGTCATTTTGTGTGTATTAGTTCTGCCTGTACATGAACAACCGTTAAGTGGGGCACCAGCAAGACAGACAAGATGTGTTGCAGGGCTTTATTCCAAGGATATCAAAGCAAATACGTTTACTTTGACTGCCAGGTAGATTCCTCTCTGACACAATATAAAAAAAAAAAAAAAAGACTTTATAACAGCTGCAGTCGCATTTTATTCCCAATGTCTTGTTTTTTTTTTCCCATTTAAATGTGTGTTACTAGAATTTGTTTGTGATTTAAAATAACGGTGGTTCATATATCATATAATTTTTAATTAAATGGGAGTCAGCTGACCTTTTTGTTGGCGAGTTATACGTTGGTACATCCTTCTTATCGAACGCTAAGCAGACAGTGACAGACTGTGCTGTATTGCCGTTTGAACTCTGAGTCAACAGGAGAGATTAACGTGCTGCTCTCTCTATTGGAAAATGCCAAAACTATGAGCTAAACGCGCATCAATATTAAACACCGGTGTTTATTTTTTTGTGACTCCCGGCATTTTCTGTGATCTCAATGATCAGAGCAAAAATGAAACAGTAAGGGTAATTTTTTCATAATACACGAAATACGGGTTTTAAATTGCACATTTAAATAACACAACTTTGATCGTGAGTATTTTGAAGCCTTATAGGTCATGTATGTGGAATTTAGTAGAATCTAGCGATGAGGTGGCAGATTGCAGCAAACTGTACACCCTTGGCTTCATGTTGCCTGCTAAAAACATGACCAATGTGAAAACCCCTCTCTTGAGCAAATGTTTCGTTTGTCCATTCTGGGCTACTGTAGACGTCACTTTAAATCAGCGGACACTGTGTAAAAGTCCGTTGGCGAGCTTTGTGGAAACGTTTATTTGTGGTTTGTGGCAACCATGGGACATTGGCAGTCAGGTTTTTGGTGAACATGTTTTTCTGACCCTAACCAAGATGTTATTTTGCCTAAACCCAACCAGAGCATAAGCACAACTTTGTAACAAGAAAAAAATAAACATTGAAAATTGAACCTACAGAAACTTAAGGTTGGTAAGGATAAATAAATGAAAGGTTTTAACTCATCTGTGGCTTTGCAGAACCTTACCTTGCCAACATTTATTCTGGCTATTGGCTTGACATTAATGAAGACATAAGAATGACTATTTTATTCCATTTCTGCCAATAGATCCTCCTAAATATTCACTCTGGACCTTTTAAACTCAAAGATTTTAATTTTACCCCGCAAAACTGAAGCATAAAGAATAGAAAAGCTTGATCAGACTCATGGTGGAAGCCTGTCAGAAACCTATAATGTCCGTCCTTTGTCTTCCCATTACCTCTACATATTAGACAAAACATTTTCTAGCACCACATGTGTTCTTTTCAAATGCCAGATCTCAGCATGGTTCTGCTGCTTTTCTTGGATTCAAAACTAATCAAAGCGCTTGCAGCCACTTTCTTGTAATGATGCAGGCTTTGTCTTGTGTTATTAACTGGAGTTTTAGCATTACTTAACCTGGGGTCCTTGAGACACACAGACTCTGGCAAATGGCCACACTTTCCATTAAAACAACACCAAGACAGACGAGCTGACCTTTCAAGTCTCTTATTACCCCTTTACTCATGAAGGCACATAGCTCCTGAGCAATATTTCACAGCGCCGGGTTTAAGAACTTTAAGCACAACTATGAGGTTTTTTGTCTCGGCTTTGGGAATTCCACAGTCGTCAACAAAAGTGAAGACGACCTGCTGTCAATCATTTGTCGACAAACAAACACACGAGACGCCCCTGACAATTCAGGAATGACGAAAACACTAAACAAGAAAAGAGATCTGTGCCCACCTACGAATGATGTAGCTAAATTACAAGCATACTCACTGAACTGCATTAAATCTTGAACAGAATTCTTTAACAATAAAGAAAAGGCCACAGAGGTATTCTCTGGAAAGTGCAAGTACCTGAGAGGTATGTCAGCGCTTTGACATGAAGATCGCACCCCTGAACTCCCTCTCCTGACCACTTCTGAACCACAATACCTCAGATAGTCTCCCCTAAATCTCTATGGAGCTCGTCGGTTAATTTAGAAAATAATTGAGAGAGAGCTGACTTCGTTGAACCCGGGCCCATTTGACACAGTGAGGTGGTTAGCCTTTTCCTCAACCTCCCCAGTCTATTAGAGTTGATACCATCACACTATCCACCTCTTTGTCTGGCTAGAAAACTTCTAAAGGAGGACAATCTCCTGGGTGAACAAAAAGGATTATAGGAGATTACTAAAGCGCTCTTCAATCTCCAGCTTCAGGAATCTTGGTTTTTGGTCCATCCAATACGATGTTATCCCCGTGTGTCTGCACTCTTAAAGCATTTCTGGATAAGAAAAAAAGGTAGATAACACCGACAAAGGCAGAAATATAAATCACAGAAATCATAAAAGTAGACCTTTTCTTGTGACTTTACAGGGACTTTTCTGTTTTTTTTTATATCCTATGATATCTGATTGAGAATAATTGGACTGCTACAACATGACTGATTGACAGTGACAGCTTTTTCCTTGATCTAACCAGTGGTTAGACTTAATCCATGAACCGCAAAAAAAAAAAAACGTCTTGATCTGTGTCAGCTCCTTCAATAAACTCGAACACTCCCAAATCCCAGATCAGCAGAGAAATTAGCCTATTTAGAATGCAAAAGGGACTTAGTGGCTCTGCAGTGTGGTGTGTCTTTGCGTCTGTGTGTGAGCGAGTACAGATGCGAGGCAGGGTTGGAGGGGCATTCGACTATGAGACTCAAGAGGAACAACCTTGATGTCTCTGCGGGTAAGTGACAGATGCACAGTAGTGATGGGAAAGACAGGAGTTACGACCCGACTATAAAAAGGATAAATGCAGCCGCCGTCTAAGAAGTCCTTTTGCTGAGATATAGAAAGCTCTTAATAAAAGTGCTGCCTTGCACTTTTGAAATTTGCAAACCATGTAATCAAGTAAAGCCATTTCAGCGAAAGCACAGTTAGCACATCATTTAGCAAAAAGAACTAGTACGGTGAAGTGGCAAGCCAATATTGTAATATCACTCTGGTAAAAAGCGGCAGAGAGTTTTACCTGCGCGAACCTGTCAAATGTAGAACCAGGCAACATTTCTAACTTTTATCCTGTAATTTCCATTCAGTGAGCCGAGGAAGGTAATGTCTGCCTAATACGCTGCTGTCCTTGCGTAGCCGCTCTTGTTATAGACACACAATCCCCAGACAAGTCACAACATGCGCAGCAGGTAGGGGGCTCAGGGTCCTGACACCTTGCCAGGATTCAAAGCTGTTGTTTAAAACTGACCGCAGCAATGCACTTGTTCAGTTCCATACAAGGTTAGCAGAGGAGATTGATACATGCACAATCTGATATTGCTGCGTATGTGTTGTTCCTGGGACAATCACTGCAACTGACTGATCATGTATTTGTAATGTCATCGCTAATTAACTAAAAATAGCCCTGTGGGTGATGGTGCCCTTTTAAACAGATGTTTGATATTGTGACAGGCTTTATTTGACCAAAACCATGTTCTCAACCTAACCAAGTATTTTTGTTGCCTAAACCTAACCGGGTATATTCATTATCTAAACCTAACCAAATGTGTGTGTTGCCTAATCCGAACCAAGTGTTTTTATTGCCTAAACCTTACCATTTATTCTTATTGTCTAAACCTGACCAAATATTTGTGTTGCCTACACCTAACTAAGGAGTTTTATTGCCTGAACCTTACCAAACAGCAACAGAAAACTGAAAAGAAATGGAAAATAAGTTAAGTTAGTAGATGGATAGTAAGTAAACAGTGTGACAGAGTATCTGCCTGGGATCTGAACTTCGCTCTCCTGAATAAAAGTGGTATACTTAATCAATTCATCCATGATGGCTTGCTCTAGATGCAGACCTTGTTGCTTTTTAATGATGATGATGATGATCATGGTGGAACATTAATTACGATGTTCCAGAAACAAAACCCAACTCGAGCCGCAAAGCTATGACATCTCTGGGTGATTGTTCAGTTGCAATTATGGTCCTGGAGCACCAATAATTATGAAGCAGCCACCTCGCTCAGTTAGAAACAAGGGGTAAAGAGGAAGCTGTCCAAAGGTAACAAAATATTGTTTGTAGAAAAACAAACTCCTTCAAGTCACTGCTTCAGGCCAAGAAAGTTTTTTGTACTAGACACACAAAACAAGACGAGGTAAGGAGCTGCTGAAGGGCTGAGAAACAGATTGTGTTCTTCATCTTTGGGCAGAGTCAGGGTAGCTGTTTCGAATCATTATGTTCGGTTAAACTCATCCCCTGCTGACCCTCACACTATATTTAGCCCTGTTTCCTAGTCATGAATACAGCTGCCTCCATATGCAGTATGTCTGGATAGGCAGGAGTCTGCAGGTTTTCGCTCCAGCCACATCCTGCACCAACAACATTTCACTTTCTGAAGGTGTGACAATCAGTGGCGTTCCTTGCTGTAATGTGCAGTTAGAACGGAAACCTACAGCGTCTCTTTACTTCACTGACCAACAAGTGGATAATCTATACCGTCCTCTAAATTACATTTCAATGTGCTATATATAATTCTAGTGACGCCATCCGATTTTGATTATGCGCAAATCTGCACAGGGTTTGAACAAATACGTTTAGAATTTTGTGTGGTATTTCTGATCGTAATAGTCTTTAGAATGTGGCGTACACGTGAACTAACTGATTTAAAAGATTGAAGCCATTCAACCAAACAATCATCAGTTCTCATTTGTACACTCTGGTGAACGCTGGCTGCTGGAGTGTTGGTTTCTTGGCGAATAGCCATCATATCACCCCCTAGTACACAGCTACTTCATCTTATTTGGACAATTCTTCCATAACCAGCGGCTATGATTATGAGTTTTGCTCTGAGCTAACTTTTTTTCATGAATTCATTACTTTTTCATGAATGATAATAAATAAGACTAACCATCCTCACCATCACATTTGGTTCTCTTAATAAGTAATTCCAGCTCATTTTTAGCACCATTAAGATGTCAGATCATAAATATAAAAAAATATTGGTCCATTGGACTGGTTATGATGGAAATGTAAATCTCTTTCACCTTCATATAATCTGTACGGACTCAATGGATTGTTGGAATTACACCTCATATTGCTCGGATGAGCAACAATCTTATTACGTACCAAAACGTAAATCACTCATGAGTTCTTACAGACAACTGTGTCATTATGTGTCCAACTTTAGAGACATTTTTCATGAAAAAGAATTGCGAGGCCATACAAAACATTTTGGAATATCAGATTAGCATCACGCAGTGCAGAGCAGCCACATTTGTTTTCTTCTGCCCACATATTTCCCCTCAGGTCTTCCATCATTATCTTTTGCATCAGTTATATTTCTGTCTTTACAAACTCTGTCTCATGCTCGTCTGTTTCTCCACTGAAGTAAATCTAATCCTAAATTCCCCATCCCTCCCTTATTTCTGCATGCCGCATGACACCACCATAGATGCGTCGATTACAGTTTAACATCCATGATTGAATCTTATTTACAGTGGCTTTAATCCTTAATAACTCATTAACATGTCAATCTTACAGTGTGTATAGTTTTATTTACTATTAAGGGAGGGTAACTGTGTCTTGGCCATTTGCAAACAGCATGATAACAGTAATTCACCTTTTTCAAAAAGAGGATCTATTTTCTGGGCATCACAGTGAGTCAAGGGGATCTTTGTTAAAAAAAAATAAAAATAAATAACTTTCAGGAGCTGAAACACAAGCTAATGATTGCTTTGCAAAAGCAGCCTGTTACACAAGCCCTTTAACCGGTTCAAAGGATGAAAACTGCTCTACGCTTTGACAGTGGTCAATTTAACACAATATCCAAACAGTGATTCCAGTCACTTGTGGGTTTGAGATGATCAAACCACAAAGTCAGAGCGGTAGAAACAGGTAAAACTGTTCACTTTGTTCCTTGCTGAGGATTTGGGTCAAGTCTGAGACGGTCCTTTGGGGATTCCTTCAGCACCATATGTGCAGGCCAAATGCTATCATTACCCTCTGTCCTTAGCCGATCTTCCCTTCTACCTCATGGGTCTTGTAAAATCTGTCACTGCTGCATCAGGCCACCGGATCAAGGTCAAATGGGGAGAGGTGCATTCCTCCATTTGTGTGTGCGTGCGCTTGCATGTGTGTGTTCTCTTAATCTCGCTAATAATACATGAACGGTGTCTCTAAGCGTGGTGGGAGCCAGGTACATGTGGATATGAGGAGGTGTAGGCAAGGTAATGCACTGTCAGACAGATGCAGGAACAGCTCCAGCTCCCCAGTGTGGTGCTCGACTGTGGCAGCATGCCAACACAGCCTCTTTAAGACTCGGGCTTAGCATTTTAAAGATCACATGCAAGTGCAACTCCCTCTATGTGCACATTTTCCACTGACCGCTGGAGTTCCTTGTCCTAATTTGAGGGAGGAGGGTGGTTTGCCAGCGGCGAAAACAACTGCCGACTTGTATAAATTAATATGTGTGGGCGGAATAGTGCTGTGCAGAGTGCAGCTGGCTAGGCCTTCGATCACATCCCTACTCCCGTGCACGTCCCATGCTGAATTACAATGCAGACAAGATGCCGAGTCAGCTCGCGCGAAACAAGCCATCTGATGTATCCAAAAAGGCTCTCTGCGTATAGAGAAGGAAAATCACTGTAATAATCACTTTTCTACAATCAAAACATGATCCCAAATAGATAACAATAGACTACAATAATGTGTAGCTGATAGAACAAAATACGTGGTGTTGTGTGAGAAGGGAGAGCCCGGCTTTCCTTCAAAAACTGGCGTTTGCTCCTGCCTCGCCACATCGCTGTGAAATTGCTCCATCAATCCCCACTGCCTTTCCCTCGAGGTAAAGTCAAAATATTCAGCAATTCATTTGTGTTGCTCATTCAGCAAAGAATTCATGTTTTACATGGGCGGTACGGTCTCAAAGGGGCCAATAGTTGTTCCAGACAGCAATGAATCAATTCATACAAGTGGATTGTTGTTCATGTTAACCGACAGCAGCAGCAGCAGCAGCAGCAGCAGCAGCAGCAGAGGCAAGCATGCAAAAACTGAAGACACACACGTGCACGTACACGCTCCTTTGTAAGACAAAGAGAGTTCAGAAATAAACAGACGCACACACACTCACAAGAACACGTTTTTTTCCACATTGCATAAAAGTTATATGTCTTGCACTTTGGAAGGTTTATTAACATTTAATAGATTCCAGACTCCGTTCCCTCAGACAAAAGATGGATCCTGAAAGGATGGCTTTTTATCTCCTTTCAAAAGGTAGGAAACAATGGCTTTCTGAAGGCATCTCTACATTTGTCTCCTTTGACCCAGTAGGAGTTAGTTATAGGCCACAAAGAGAGGACTGCGTGCTCAACAATACAGCAGCCGTATGAGTAGTCCATAACTCTGCTGTGGCTGCTTTAGCTTTTATGATGTCAGACGTGCTGCAATAACAGAACAGGATGTTCACTGCAAGAAGCGTATGGCGCACAGATTTCACAGCGTGATATACACATCACTTTAGAACACTTTAGGAGATCAACAAAAGAGATTATAAGAAAGTTATTACCTCCTTTTATAGTTTTTAGTTACTTGTAAGAGCTTGCTTTGCCTCAGCAATTTTTCCCCCCCCCCAAGCACGCAGTCATACCACACCTGTTTTGGGGTCGACGGAGAAATATGGCTGTCCTTGAAGAATACTGTAGACTATTCTGGCACTGTTTCCGTAGGTGGGATCGTCAGCATCCGTCGCCGTGACTTGCAACACAGACGTGCCTACAAAAAAAAACAACACAGCTGAATTATTTCCTGATAGTGACTCTGTTAAAAAGGTATACAGATGTCTATGCAAGTATATAAATGTGATTTAGTTTTCCTGTTTAATGCAACCTTAAATTTTTACTACTGTCTCTCAGAGACAAATATCGATATTTTGTGAGCCCGACCGACAATCTTTGGAGCTGATGTCGATACTGATTTACGGAGTAACAACTTCTAATTTCGGACAACAATCCTTAAAATGTAGTTATCAAACAATTACGTGAGAAAAATATGTCATAAAGACACTACTAGAGCCTGGCAGCAGTAGAAACATCTGATACTGATATATTAACAGAATATAAACATTAACATATATTTTTGAAACGAAAATATACAGTAAAAGGTTCAGTCGTCGTCGAGGACGGAGAGAGGTTCGGTTTGTGAGCATGTTACTCCATGGGCTCAGGAACACTTTGTGTAAAACCTTTGTCGGTAAAAACAGTTTGTGTAAAACGTTCATCAAAACAGAAGTGAAGTGTCCCGACTTCTTGTGAATCAGGGCTGTAAATGACATTGTTGCAAATGTATATGTACAACTATACGTTTCTTACGTAGGTCAAGCTAAAGTTGCTGTTGCTGTACATTTGTGTAGGTGAGTGGGGCAGAATTACCTCTCAGTAAAATGCAATCCAGCACAAAACCATCACTAACTATGGCCTCAGTGCTACAACATATAACTTACCATCTCAAAAACAGAATCACTCAAATCTGAACATTTTTAGGCACCGTGAAAGCAGACTTGTGGCCTCTGTGCTGGATTGCATAATCCTGTGCAGGTGTACCTAATAAAGTGATGACTGAATGCATATAAGTTGCTTATATTCATGAACAATCCCACACATGTGGTTATCAAAAATACATAACTTTATTGCCCAAAATGGCTACTTAAGTACCACTTTTACCAATATCAGTAAACGTCACAGGAAATATAATAATTATGAATCGGCCCAAGTATCTTTTTCTCTAGTACAAATTTGAGGTACATGTATACTTTACTTGAGTATTTCCATATCCCGCTACATCTCGCAGGCAAATACTCTACTTCTTACATCAATATATTCGTCTGACAGATTTAGTCACAGGTTACTTTTCAGACAGGTGTTGGTCCTTCAATTGTTGGGAAGATGTTCCTACTCAAACGCTACAACGAACATTTTAAAAACCCCCTTTGGATTATCTATAAAATGCATCATCACAAACTTTGTAGAAACGTGGTTCTCAGAAGCTACAAACACATCAAGAACATGGCGTATCCATGTATCCAGTAAAAGACAACCTGCACATTAAAAGCAGTTATATCATGGACTCGAAACTACCATACACATTAGTAAATCCTCCTTGGAATACTTCTTCCACTTCACTGGATGTAATTACGTGATGCTGGTTATGTGTCGAAAATAATCTCCTAGCAACCATGTCTGGTGAATTTAGATCCAAGGAGAAGCCGCTGCCTGCAAACTCAAATGTGTGAGCGCAAGGCTAGAAAAGAGAGAGAGATACTTAAAAATGCTGCAAACAACTTCAAGAAGAAAGATGTGTCGTAGCGTCAAGAGAAACGGCTAAATAACATACGTTCTAGCGAAATCCTCACACGATGTTCCACCACACCAAAACAGGTGTCGTGGTTTGCTTACTGGTAAACAGGCGGCATTATGTAAGCACAAATGGATGATAATTAACCGTCTATAAAATGTAATCAAGAGTAATCATATATAATCACTTGTTCACAGGCACTGTTGCACACCGGCTGACTGCAGTGTGTGCGTACGTTATTATACACAAAGGTCAATTCCTTCTTCAGCTGTTAAACCTTGTAAAACCTGCAAATGGAAAATATGAGTACAAGCCCCGGTCTTGGTTTTCATGCAATTTTCATCGCAGAAGATGACAAAAACAAAGACAAGTAATTGGAAAACTTAGCGGGATGGCTCATTATTTGCACCGTTATTTAAAAAGTCTGTGTAAAAAGCCATTGTGGTTCAATTTAACACTTGAAGCGTTGCTCAAACAGCATTACAGGCTTCATTAACCCATTATAATTGCATGATGAGTGCATTGTAATTGCATTTTGGTGCTTATACGATGCATTAGAATATGTAAGAGTCGCTGTATGATTGTGTTATGAGACACATGAGCTATATGATCCATCATAAGAGCCTCTAGACCTTTTGACATTTGCTGTTTTATTTAAAACCAAATTAAACACTTGGAACTCGCTCCATCACGTCACACCTGATATGACTTTATTTTTTTTCTTGGAAAACCTGGAGGAGTCGAAGTGAAATGCCACCTGTAATGAGCCACGCACTCCACAGTGTGCTCGGGCACTCTGAATCTCTGTCAACCTTGCTGCCAAAATTGCACTGGGAATTATTGGGACTTAATCAATTGTGGGATTGCTCTGGAAGCTGAGCTGGTTCTAAATCATCTGTCTAGCAAAACTTATTAGTTAGTACATAATTTAATTGATGAACCTGGAATTGTTCTGTGTTAATGGCGTGAGAAAATAAAATCTTCATCTGTGACCTTGTATGAATAATATTTCTGTGAGGAATATTGTGAAGAATATAGTGTATTGTGACTGATAATACGCTCTCTATGCACGCCTAAACAACTGTTCAGCTCAGGAAGCTTCAACAAATGTTCAGATAAGGTGATGAACACTAAATCAAAACAGTTCAATGCTACTTAAAAAAGGGTCAACATTCAAGTGTCAGTATGTATGTGCTGGCTGAATAGTAACTTTAAGAATCAGTAAAACCTTGCCGGGAATCTCGTCTCACGTGTTTGAAGGTCACAGTAACATTATTCATGTTAAAGGCAACCTGGAGAAAAAAAGACTTCAGAATACAACCACCATACAAGGTTTTCACGAAGGAAGCACATACCTGACAAGACTTTGGTTGTCTGTTATAAAAGGAGCGACTGAAAGCATTAACAAAAATCATTTCGATAATTCCAATTGATGAATTGTTATTTTTCACCCTTTAACACAGGTTTTACCCCGAAATACAATATAATACAATACATTATACAATGAATACAATAGGGACAATCTTTATTCCATCCGTTGGGACACTAGCCAATCCTTTTGGACATATTCTCAATTTAAAAACAGCCCAAAGATAATACATACTGTATAATCAATGTTTTACCTCATCAAAGTAATTGATTTTTGCAAATATACCGTTTCTCTGAATTTCACACCAGCAACATGTTTCAAACAAGTTGGGACAGAAGCAACAGAAAGACTGGGAAAGTCATGTCATGCTCAAAAATCACCTGTCTGTAACAGGTCAATTGGTAGCAGGTGAAAGTATCATGACTGGGTATGAAAGGGGCATCGCTAAAAGGTTCAGTCGTCGTCGAGGACGGAGAGAGGTTCGGTTTGTGAGCATGTTACTCCATGGGCTCAGGAACACTTTGTGTAAAACCTTTGTCGGTAAAAACAGTTTGTGTAAAACGTTCATCAAAACAGAAGTGAAGTGTCCCGATTTCTTGTGAATCAGGGCTGTATATGACATTGTTGCAAATGTATATATTCAATTATACGTTTCTTACGTAGGTCAAGCTAAAGTTGCTGTTGTAAATTTTTGTAGGTAAATGGGGGAAGAATTACCTCAGTAAAATGCAATCCAGCACAAAACCATCATTAACTACGGCATCAGTGCTACAACATATAACTTACCATCTTAATAACAGAACCACTATAATTTGAACATTTTTAGGCACCGCGAAAGCAGACTTGTGGCCTCTGTGCTGGATTGCATAAGCCTGTGCAGGTGTACCTAATAAAGTGATGGCTGAATGCATATAAGTTGCTTATATTCATGAAGCTTCCCAGTGTATTCTGACTCCATGAGAGTAAGAGACTCCATGAGAGAGCATCCCGTGGTAGGAACAGCAGGTGAAAAACGGTAATTTAGAAACACACTAGGCTTGAAAATGGCTTCTGATTTTCCCTTCAAAAAGGTTTTTTTTTTTTTTGCAATCTGGTTCAACATATACAGATCACCTGTTCCATTATAAACCCAGTCACATACTGTGTCCCATTTTTACATCCACTTTCATCACCTCCTTTAGGTTTCAATCCATCCATCTCTCCTGACCTCCCTGGACTTGCGGCTGCAACCGCTGCACATAATTCACTTTTTAAAGATCAAGGGTTGAGCTCTGACACTGCATTACAACCACCAACCATAACATTTGCTTCATTCCCACTTTCACTTGGAAAAACATCTCCTTGACGTGCACTGTAATGAAGCTACAATTAGTTATCAAGGATGTTGGTTGAGAGTTGACGGGTTGGAATAATTACATCGTAATGGGATAAAGGATGTCAATACGTGGCAGAGTGCTGATTTTCAGAGGGGCTCGCCAGCGGATATGGGAACCTATTGGAGATTTGAAGGCAAAATAAAATGTGCAACTACATTTCATAAAACATGGGTAGTAAACATAATTGATCCGTGTTTTAGGATGGATTGGAGCATCCGCTGGGAACATTCGATAAAGGCTTATGGGGGAAATAAATCACAAGTACGCCTTGGGTCCTTTGAATGCAACCCCGAGTCTCTATTTTGTTTTGTTTATCGAGAGTCCACATTTAACCATGTGCACTCTTCTGCTACATTAGTCCCAACAACACTCATTAAATCATAACTATTCATCTAAACAAGCTGCCTCTGCCACCGAGTTCTGAAAACAACTATTAAACCTTTTCCCATAAGTGAAATGATTGACAGGAAAGCAGAGCTATCATCTCCAGCGTGTCCATTTAGAGATAACTCAACTGGGAGACATACAGTGGTGGGAAATTGATACTCCTTTCATCTGGCACTCTGAAACATATTATTGTACCATTGAAAGGGAGGTGGGAAACGATAACGCTGGACTACCTGGCACGTGCCCAGCTAATCAATTCAGACAGGAAAAAAGAGCATCACAACCAATTAGCTGCCACACACTCCCAGACAGCCCCCTTCCTGCACTTGGGAGCTGCAGTATTGACAAATGCTGGGGGATTAACGCTGTGGAGTGTGAGGACAGTTGATTGTTACAGCCGATTTGACGGCGCAGACGCCGAACCGATGAGGAATTACTTTAATGGACATCAGCAAAAGACGGGGCGGGAGAAAAAAAGAAAAAAGGCTAATTATTTTCCCCTTCACAGTCCTTGATTTCCTCCCTTGGGTCATCAATGGTGATTGATTATGTTTTGTGTAACTGATGATGAAGTTTGCAGCGAACACTGGAACTTTAAAATGACTAGTCTTGTTAAAAACTACATGAAAGCAGACAAGTGCTGCACATGTATTTCCATTTGCCTACTATGCACTCATTCTGAGATAAAGATTACAGCAACCAATTCAATGATCAAAGATCACTAAATGCAGGATTTAAAAGGTGCAGTATATAAAAACTGCCCATCTGTCAAATTCATACACATAGGAGTTCTGTAGCCCACAGTGGCTGCCATTAGCTAGTTAGCTCAGTTAGCTCATTTAACATTACAGCTAGCGACTCATTGATTATTCATAAGCACGGATGACAGATCTCCACTTTCTGTTCCACACAAAACTGAAGCCCAAGTATCCAGAATACAGATACCGACATCTTGCGCTGGTGACGTCATTTGGAGCTACAGTCAGCACAACAGATATTCAGGATTGGAGCCACTGTCCCGCCCATATACCAGCCCAACTTAAAGGGATATTCCGGTGTAAATTTAATCCATGGTCTAACACACCGTGAAACTGTGTTAGACTCCCTCTCGAGAGATCAAGTTAGCAGACTGCTAGCTAACGTAGTTTTAGCATCCTCAGAAACGACAGCACGACAACAATACAATGCAGTAAATGGGTCCAAATATAAAACCGTCATCAAAAAGCCACAAATAATGCTCAGAACAGCACCAAACTTCAGCAACATTAGAAACAGGGTTTCAGCACATATTTCGAGGCATCAAACATTTGATATCGTTGCCGTATTTGTCCGAAAATATAAATGAAACTCACCACCCGAGAAGCCTTCCTTGTTGTGGGGAAGCCCTGTGAGTCGATTACTGAGTGCAGTAGAGTCCTGCAGCTCAATGATGATGATCATCATTACTGCGGGACTCTACTGCACTCAGTAATCGACTGCAATGTGCAATGTGATGTTGTCGTGTGGTCGTTTCTGAGGATGCTAAAACTACGTTAGCTAGCGGTCTGCAAACTTTTATCTCTCGAGAGGGAGTCTAACACAGTTTCATGGTGTGTTAGACCATGGATTAAACTTACACAAGAATATCCCTTTAACTGCGAGCAGGGTTCAACCTGTCATGTTAAACGTAGCTTAATAGAAAAAAAAAAAACTACACTTGAACATATACCAGCATGATTGCACTGAGTTAAAATGACAGAAGCCATCTTTTGAGAAAAATGATTTGCCATGTACTCAAGATATTTCAGTTTGTGGAAAGGGGAAACGGGGAATACTGGCAGGGAGAGCTGCTGGAATGGGCACCAAAAACCGGCTCAGCTGCCTATTAGCAAACATGGCCGGACAGGGACCGAACACAGCCTCAGAGACCAACAGAGGCCAGCTTGAAGACAGAATATAGAACAGTGGTGATGCTGCACCTCGTAGCTCTGTTCTGAGGGGCGTTGGGCATTCGAAAACAAGGTGGTGGGGGTAAATACTGGAAAATGGATTGGGCCTTCACCTGAAATAAAATATTCAGTGCCTGTCAATACATTATTCTTCTACATACAAAGCATTTGGACGTACAGCGTGGCCCTCTCAGATGAGATTAAGATATGTGCTTGACATATCCGACTTGGAAACAAATATACTGACTCGCAAAGTTGTATGTGTGTCAGGCACGTCTGGTCGTGAATATTCATGAACGCAACCAGGGAGATATTGACTGTTTATAAAGAGGGCGCCTACAGGTCTATCGGGGTTTGCATATTTAATCGGTTTTGCACATTTCCATCGTCTCGCTGCAAGAAACCGATGAAGCCGTTCATTTTCTCTTTGAGATATATATATATTTTTTCCTAATAAGTCTTTCTGCTTCTTTTCAGCAACTGAAGGGATTATTTTAGACGGGCAGATATAAATGCTATCTTCTCAACAAACTGCCGGCACCACAAACTCCCCATCATATAGTTTATTTGAGGCAAAATCTCCCTGACAGCAGTTTGGCCACCACTTGGACAGCCTACATATGTTCTGAAGGAGTGCTGTGAAATATTTGAGCATCATACTTCTGAGCTATTGTGCTGTGAGGCGGAATTCACTGGGCTGAGCAAAAGGGGTGGCTTTTGTTCCGCGGAGCTAAAAACAGAACAGTACAATAAAGAAATAAAAAATAGATGTTTGCCACATGATGCCGGGCATACGAGGAGCAGCTGTCTCAGAGGAGGTGGATAGAGGCTTTTCTTTCCTCTATGATGTGGAGGACTCCACAGTCTCGATGGCGGGGATTGCTGCGGAGGCATTATTGAGTGCTTTATAAAGACCTGCCCACCCGGGAAACCATCACAGCAACCAGAAAACAAAGATGAAAAAGAGGACTGGGCTGGCTTACAGAAGATCAAACATTCTGCAGAACCTTATCACATAGGGGACAAACCAGAATGCTGCGCGGGGTAGCAACATGTTTGATCACAGTTCTTCATGCTAACACCTCTTCTTAAGCCATCTTGAAGCGGGACATGTGTATGAATATATTCAAGCATACACAAGATGTAAAGCCAAAAGGGCTCGCTGTAGTATTTGTCGGGATAAAAGGGATTTTAAACACGCAGAATATTTAAAAAAAAGAAACTACATAACGCTCCAGTTCAGACAGTTTTCTCATCCTTCAAATTAATGGCGCACTGCCGCTGACAGTGGAGTGTAATTATTTAAAAAGGTCCGGTTTATTTTGTAGCACTACTCACCCACTTCAGACATCTCAGGCACCGTCGCTACAAAGGGTCCATCTGGAAATTTGGGCGCATTGTCATTGATGTCTTGTACTTTGATGATGAATTCCGACTTTGGTTCCAGCGCCTCCTCTGTGTGGCGGTCCAAGGCTTGTGCATGCAGAACATAATGCGTTTTCTTTTCCCGGTCCAGGCTCTTAGTGGCATGAATATCTCCTGTCACCTCGTCGATGATAAATATAGTCCCAGCGCCTTCCCCGTCCAGAATGTACCTGACGGATCCATCGCCTTTATCTGAGTTCGAGTGAAGCTGCGGGGAGAAGGCAGACAGAAGGTGTGTGAATACAGGGAATAGCGCGTTGCCAAAATGACTTGCTTTTGATTTACACCTTCAAAACGTGATTCATGGGCTTTAAAATGTACTTTGGCCGAGGTGCACTGATGTAGAATGGCTGCAGGAGAAATACCTGCAGAGGGACTTCAACCAACCTGATCATCAGTGCCCAAACGATCGGCTGACTAATCTTTAAGTCAACTGACACATTTAATTATAAAAACAATACCACACAATATCTAATTCAAGCTTCTCAAATGTGACGGCTTTCCAGATTTCTCAGGTTTATATCATCTCGCATGTCTCCAGACTAACGTTTCGCTCTGGGTGCTCTAACTTTTTCCTCCCTTTTCTAACTTTTTTCATCTCTCTTTTCTAACTTTTTCATTTCTTTGGTTGCGCACCACTGCAACCAAAGAAAGTCTTAAGTCGAACTTGACAGATTTTTGGAGGGATGCGTGACGAAAAAATAGTTTCGCTTAATAGCACCCTGGAATCCTGTTCTAAATGAATTAATCTTGAGTTTCTGGACCGAATGTCAGCTCGGGATCTTGGATACTGTGTTGACCATTTTTCAAGACGTTTTGATATATCCGAAACAACCAATGAATGAATCTACAGCATTATGATGATACTATAAATACTTACAGCACCAGTCGATATGAATACATGGATTTGTGTTTCATAAGAATGAATTACACAACCCATGTACTGCACTTTGATATAGCCCATTTAAAAACACATAGCAGCGAGCTTTGCAGCATTACTGCAGTGCTGAGCGGTCCTGGGCCCATGTCCCAGATCTAACGCAGACATTACATTATTCAATATTCTTCTCTCAGGCATGCGTCTACCCGGGCATTGCCGAAGAAATGCATCTTTGGAGATTAAAGTTTTGGGGGATATCCTCACAAGACTATTAAAGATGGAAGAGCGCTGCCTCTTACTCACCAGGAGAGAGAGGAATAAGAGAAAAACGAGCCACTTGTTCAGTCATAATTGACACCATGAGGATTAAGACTTTCATGCCAATTGCTCAGCTGGGTTGCAGTTTAAGACTTTATAAATATATTTTACAATGCCGCTGTATTTTCAAACCGGGGCGCAACAGTAACATCATGATTTAAACAACTTCATTCTCCGCCCATGAATAAAACATGTTAAGAAACATGGACTTTTTTAGCCTCCTTTGTCCACAGGGAACCGTCACAACGTAACAGAACAATCCATTTTTACTGTGCACGGAAAACGTTTTACATACTGGTGGCATTGGTGGTATGTTCGCATTTCGCATTTGTAGATGCACATCAGTGAACTGTGAAAATAACCCTTGGATTCCCTAGCACACGTCTGCTCGGCCTAAAACAAGATTCATGCGATGCTTTGGAGAACATAGGATAGACATACTCGCGAATAAATAATTCATGCTGTGTTTGTGAGGAGATTATATGTTACTCCTTCTCTTATTATTATTATTATATATGCATTGCCTGGATAAGCGTAGTTGTTATAAATACCTTTTTGTTTTTTTGTTTTCAGGGTAACAAACTGTAGAGTTGGTGACAGAATCTTTTGAATTTTCTGTCAAAATCCAAAGAGCACTATTTGTCAGACGTAAAATAGTCCTGTTAGGAAGCACTTTGACGTGTGAGTTTTGCACAACAAAATCAGACGACTATCAGACCCCCCTCCCCCAAGAGACCAAATCCTCCGCGCCTGAACAACAAAGACAAACTGAAAACAGTTACAAAATAGAAATAACATATTTCAACTTGAGAAGTTTAAAAAAAAAAAAAAAAAAAAAAAAAATCATCGCAAAGAAATTAGCAGGAGCAGTCACAAGTCGAGGCTAATCAACGGGAAATTCACTCCGTACCATGAGTATGTCACAACATCTGTCCCAACCTGACTTGAAATATTCGACTGAAATGCGATAATTATGTCACACAAGAGGATGTTAAAACCTCTTTACAAGTTAGCTCACTCTTCAGCAAGTGTGGGTGTTTTTTAAATATTTTTAAATGTTCAAACTTAGATGTCACAACATATGTCTCAGCGAGGTGTATCATCTCATTTCAATTTGTTATTTGTGAATAGCTGTACTGTTGATAGATCTGATGAGGGATGGGTGATAAAGACTAAATATACTTTTTGGATTTTATGTTCCAGTCAGTGTTACATTGCTTGATAATCTACCAAACCTAACATCACAAAAAAAAGAAGGCATTTATAACCAGTCATATGGCTTCCCAAAGTAGACACAGCGGTTCGGTTTCGTTATGCACCACTGCTGTAAAAGTCAGACGGTTGGATGGGAGGAGACGAGCACCGCCGGAGGGAACTTTTTCGTTTCGGCGGGGGAAAACAACAGCTCAACAGTCCACAACAACCTTAAATGTAAGGAGCTGCTGTGGATAGATGATGCAATAAGACATCAGTGGTGTGGAGACACATTGGCAGCCAAAAGCCTCCGGGGCTCCCTGCAGTCCAGCGCAACACAGATGATGATGTCTGTTGTTTACCAAAGCAAAAACATACGTACCAGCAAATACGGAAAAGACCACGAATTAGGTTTATCACTTGAAGCACCAGCAATTAGACCCATCCACCCGAATGCACGACAAGGCTCTCAGAGGAACACAGCGGCAACAAATGGTGACGTCACTGTGCCGCACCTGCTGTTGCTTTTTAATGGCTTTTTAATAGTAGAAATTTGATCTGACCCAAGGTGGAAGCTTCCCGGCTGTAAACGTTTCAGAGTTTAGACGAACACGATTTAAGATTTTTACTCACATAAATACATTCTCTGTTTGCGGCTCATGTAAACCTTGGTCAGCTGAAGGGTCTTGATCTACTCCTACGACTGAATGTTAAGGTTCAGGGAATTATGAAGCTCAACAGAGCAGTGCATAGTCACATCAACTTATGTCATATTATGTATATCATAATGAGTTGTCTGGCGCATCGCCCAGCCCGACATCTGCTTTATGTGTAAGGATTTATATAACGTTCTCCTGCCAAGCCTACAGAAATAACTGGCCGACCAACTGCCATTATTTTTTTCTGCTGTAAACACGTTTGACTGGTGCATTCCCAGAATTGGGACACCGCTTCAGTGTCTTGGAGTACTGTCGAGAGCTGACAACAAGACGGTCTACTTTCACAGTGACCCAAAATTAGAAACAATCAATCATCACGCCGCTCAATTTTATTTTCGAGCATTACAGCAACGCTGCACCCATTATTGACCAAACAGCACAACACGCCGCTGTCTTCTGTTACATAATTAATTACTACAGTGTTTCAGCTCTGCTAATCCTCCACCGGGCGTCCATCAGACATCTCTGCTGGGAGAATTCGACAAGACTGAACAGCCTGAACACCTATAGTGAGCATTATGTGGAAAAAAACCTCTCAGACCCTGAAGCTGAATTCTGGCTGAACCCAGGTGCATTTTCCAATTACTTAACAGGTACAAACAAACACAGATTCATGAATATCTAAAGGGCAGAAGACTTCACTGATCCAAGCATAAAACACACAAACATTTCCAGAGGTGAGCTATTTAACAAGTCGAGCGGCGGAAGTCCTCAGGCCACATCTAATCTAAACCTGGCCCGGCAAATAAATTAGTAATTAGAAAGACGCCGTTGATTGCAGCCCGGCTCTTGATGAGAGCCGACCGTCCTTTCCGTGGTAAATATCAAGCCTGTAATTAGATAAGGAGTCAAAGATCCTGTTGAATCAGGTAGTTAATCAGTTGCTAGATTGTACTAATATGAAACACAACCTTCAAAGCAAGAAATCAGAACATGTTTACACATCTATGGCCTTGTGGATAGGACCAATTACTCTGTTGACACCGTTTGGCGCATTTCTGCAGTCGCTGAATTTTTAATGCAGTCAAAGACATTTAGAACTGGCTGATAATCAATTCCTACACGCAAATTCGATCATTTAAATGCAGAGTACCAGAGTTATTACTTAAAGAAAGACCACTTCCATAACTAATACGAGGATATATCCACTTCTGTCCAGCCGCACTCTACAACTCCAGCTCATAAATGAAATTACGCCTCCAGTCAGAGTGCTAATTTAGCCATTGACTTCCCTTGCAGGAGCCAATAAATCATGCTCGGCAAAGTGCGGACCAGTGATGCATATGGCGCCCACTGCCTTCCAAAATCTATGGGTGATAAAAGTGTCAACAGGTTGCGGGCCATTACACAAACATCACGGGCCGGAAGCACAGAAGTGTCGGGCCAGCTGAGAGTGAAACAGCGTGAGGACACATTCAAATCAGAAAAGAGTGACTGGTAGCTAAAGACCCATGCTTGGAGTATTATCACAGGTCCTGATTGGTTCTGAAATCCCCCCCGTCTTCCATAACACCTTGTCATGGTCCATCGTGTGCTCATTATAAATAATCCGACTTCCTGTGCGATACCGTATTACCTTTTCGACCATCATTACGTTTCTAAACCCTCTAGACTCCAGTGAGGATCAGAAGATTCAAGGTCCAGACCTCTCCACATATCCCCCAGAAAACAAAAGAAGGGGAGAAATCATTGATTAATCTGCTAATAACGCTAGGAAAAGCAAAAGTAGATGTATATATCTGAGTATCAAAATGGCCGCAAAAGGGAATATGAAGTGAAAATTGAATGCAGCGATATGAAGGTCGAAAATGGGCTTCTGGCGGTATAAGTCTTGTTGACTATCAGTATTCATGATCTCCTGGCTTGTGACATTCCTACCATCAGTTTGTAAGGCTGTAAGTACCGAACAATGCTCAATGAGTACGTATTTCTAAAGTGGGCTGAAAAGGCTTTTGAAGCAAAGAAAATATATATTTTTTTCTTGTGAAAGAAGGTTGTCTTGAAGGTTGTTTCATAAATCCGTACTTGCAAAGATAGTGTGATGAAGGGCTGGATGACTTTATACCTTTTATGATGAGGATTTCTTTGTTTCAGTGGCAAAGGGGAGGAAGGAATGAGAGCAGAAGCGAAATAGACAACATGCTGCTGGTATCTGCATCGACCAACATTGTTGTTTGGACATCAGTATCACCTTTGGCCCAATGTTTTACAACTGGTGCTTCTTACACCTTCATAAACTTATGAGAGACAATCAGCTGAGGAAGTGAATCATTTCCACCTTTGTAGAGTCATCTAGTTAGTTTCATCACTCTCCCCATTGATTTAACATTTATTTGGCTTGTGTTGTGCCCCAAAAAGCTTGGTTGCTGTGCCTAAGTTTAATAATGTTAGAGAAAACCCTCCATACAACCACATCAACTGGATTTATATGATGTTAAATGTGAGGATGTTTTAGCCCCAGGTTTATCTACCAGGCTACACACAGCCCCCCCCCCCCAACCATCTGACCACCATCTGGCGAAGATGTACCTTGGAAAAAGATCTGCAAACAAAGTGATCTCTCTCACATGTTTTCCCAATGATGAAAAAAATTTCAATATTTTGATTTGAAGTGTTGTACTGTTAACAACTGGACTTGTTTCAGTGCTCGTGAAGCACGAAGTTGGGCAGTGAACAGTGACAAAGAATTTGTCTTCAAAATAAGAGCTTTACATTGCACCCCATTGGAGTTTAGAACTGGGTTCTTAGCGGGGGGCTTTTAAAAAGTAGCGACCGTTCGTAGCTTCCCGCAACAACAAGGGGACGCAACCAAACAGCTACAGAGACCGAGGAGACGCTAGCATCTCCCGGATCTCAGCGGCTGTCCAGTTGCTCATCTTGACGTCCGCAGATGAAGTGATGGACTGACTGCTGTGATCAGCTGTTTCCTGGTTTTAAAACTCCCCGGCTGTGTGTCGCACAACAGCGGACGTCATCGACACCTCCGCCCACCTCACGCAGTGGCCGGCACATTGACGCCTCAGATTTAGATAGCAGGCGAGGCGGAAATAAGTGTACCTTCCGAGGCGGCAAATTGGCGGACCAAAACAGACCCCCAGTTTGCCGCCCTCTGTCTAAATCCGCGGACCGAGCCGCCAAAAGGACGGCCGAATTGGCGGCTCGCTAGAGGGGAGGCGCAGGCTTTTAAACTCAAGTGTATTAAAACAAATTCAGACAACCCGAAGCCTTTAAGACCAGTTTAAGACATTATACCACAACCAATATTGGTAGATCTCATACTGATATACCTCCTCCTGCTGTAGGTAAACTGCACTCATCTTTCTCAGGTTTACTAACCCTCTGTGACTGCTTGATGGTATCTGAGAGACGAGAAGAGGCACATAAATTCACTTGGGGTGTCCAATTTTCTCTGGATGAGGAGCTCCATCACTAGTGTTCAGGGGACAGTTTAGATTTCATATATTTCTTAGTCAAAGCCGATTGTACAAAACTGGGCTCGGGGCACATTTCCGTCACAGGATTTCAAATACAGGGCTCCGTTTCTCTGCAGAGGGTGCTGCCACTGCATTTCGGCTTCAGGGACGGGATATTTTATTTATAGTTCATTTTGATCACACAGAAAATTTCATGACTACCCGCCTTAATGTAATTAGTGTCAGTTTTGTTTAACGGCAGAGCAAGGCCCGCTATGAGCTTAACATACATCAGCAGTACATGTGGCAATATGAAAGAGGAAGGGGAACGTGGCGATGTCCAGCTCGCGCGATAAATAATGAATGGAAAGGAATGGAAACCTCCCGTACACGGTGATCAGTCAAGCCCGGGGAGATGTCATGCGAGAGGTGAAACGATGACCTCTGCAACCTTGGTTTGTGGACATGTCTCCACAAAGACTTAGAGGAATCCTTTTCCTCCACAGGGCATCAAAACAAGGGATTGCGGTTTATCTCTCCGTCTCTATGGGCGACTTTATTAAAGACTAGTGGAATAGACGACTGGCATGTGGCTGGCGGCTGGCAGCTGGCAATGCATTTCTGAGGAGTTTAAAGAGATCAGCGGAGTCTGGGGCTCCGAAGTCGCGGGCGAAAAACACTCCAATCTCAAGGACTTATAATTTCATCATATGCCCAGAGGAGCGACCTGAGAGATAGTGTATCTTCGCTTTCCTTTCGACAACAAGCTGCGGGTTTTTTTTCTCGCTGTTCGGGCTGTGTGTGCTCATTGTCAAAAGTAGCCTTAAACGGTTTGTGTTCACAAGCTAATTGGTGCTCACAGCCAAACAATCTAGCTTCGGCTCTGTCGTACAACTTGTCAGGTGTCTAAGTCAATTACAAGGCGAGAGAAGATTTGAGGCGGAAAGAAAAATCCTCCAACCCGACAGATATTTGCCACCGCGGCATTATTTCAGAGACATTAAAATATGTTTTTTTTACTCGTTCTGGTAATGAAGGATAATATTAATGTTAATGGGTCACAAATGTGATCAAACTGGGGCTGTAACTTGCGAGTATTCAGTCACTCATTCAGTCTGTCGGAGCCACGCATTCTGAGTTCGACGGAGCGCAGAGTGAAAAATTGCACAGATGAATGAACGGGGAGGCTTTTAAAAGGAAAATGTACTTACACCTGTTTGGCCAACACCGTCAAAATGCTAAAGTCATTTAAGTGGTTTCTGATTGGCAGGTTGATCATTAACTAATCTTGCTGCTGTTGAAAGCTGACAGCTGACATCAAATGTACCAGCCTTCTTAAAAATCACTATAACTGTGATGTATTTTTAACAGTTTTACCTTATATTATTAAAAAATCATCATGGATACATATTAATACAAGTTTTTACATGTATATATATATTTCAGTATATGACATATCTTTTCCTGTGTTGGTTTATTTGTATGTTATCCCGCTTTTGGAGAGCTGAACTGCACTTTGGGATGACTGGATTGATTGGACATCTGATTAGAATGACGCTGGCTGCAGAAATCCAGATTATTTATTCATTGAAAAGAAAACCGCAGTGAGAACAAATATAAATTGGCTGGAGATTCACAACGTCTGCCATTTTATAAATTTGATTTATCATATCCCCCGGTAAGAGGTCAGGAAGTAGCCAAAAATCAGCATCAGAACATCTCTTTTGATTTTAAAAGCATGTTTGTTTGTGTTTTGCTTTTTGCCAATCAACTAATCATTTCAATTCTAATGTCGGCAATCAATTGCATTATCCAGCAGCCATTAAGTCCACCGACAGAGCTTGTAATCACTCAACAAACAACAATAATACAACAGAATATCTTATCTCTACAACAGAGTTCCCATACCTTCCTCAGACGTCACATTCAAGGACTTTCCAGGCTTAATTACCATGTAGGCATAGTTTTAGACACGGATCAAGGTTAATTACTGTTACAACACTGAGAATTCTTATAACGAGAACACGAACGAGCAGGCTATGCAGACGCTCACAGACAACAATTAAAAAGAGAGGGAGTCTTGATTGCTCCGTGTTACGGTGATGGCAGACACCACAGGAGACACACACACAAACAGTAAAATGTTAACCAACATTTAGCTAAAAAAACACATCAAAAGAACTTTTCAGAATCTGTATTCTTGCACAAGGTAAAAAAAAAAACACTTTTAATGACCCAAATCTATTTATGACTTTTTTCCAAAACTTTCAAGGGCTTGATATTCGCCCTCATTTTTCAAGGATGTTAAAAAAAAACTCATGGGAACTCTTCTTTGAATGAATGAGCTAAAAAAAAATCTGCTGATAGCAAACCAGTCTCACGTCTGAGCGTATAATAGACCTGCCGATCCCCCGTGAGGTCGCATGTATGGCGATGCAGTGCCAGCAGGGGGCGGTAATGAGCAGAACGACAGATAAATCCAATTCAAAGAACCAGACAGTCCATTTTCTCAGGATGACTGGAATAGACCTTCACCAAGGTGACCCGGTTCAAGTCCTGGTTGAGGCAAATACATCCAGGAAGTAGTCATTTTAAGCAAATAGTTTTGGGGCCTAAACCAAACCGAGGCACTTTTCTTTCATTTTCAAAATGTAACCTGACATAGCATGCTTGTCTTCAACTGTTGGACTGTGTTGGTTCTCATGAAAAGGCGCGGCCGAACAGACCGGAACGCGATGAACCGGCGGATCTGTCACACGGTTTGGTGTGAAGCATTTCAAATCTTCTGAAATCACACATAACCATCAATAAACTCGTTCACCCGTAGCGGACGAGAGAGAAGATCCAACCTCTCCAATTGTTGACCAGTAGGACAATATGCACCATCACAGCATCCAGTCTTGGTTTAGAAATAACCGGCATGCCAATTATTCCATTCCTGCCAAATCTTCCCGCGGAACAAAATGTAGAGCTGACTGACCACATGGTGCTGTGATAATCAGCCAAAATACTAAGTGGCTGCGGTTCAAACAGACATTATTCATGTCTATCTTCAGAGTCAAGAAAATGATTTAATCTCTTAAGATTCTGGCAATCATTAATGGAACATTGAAACTATCAGCTGCTTGAAAAGTGGGAGTACATGACATGTAGCGCAATCTGCACAATCACAGGCGGCGAGGGAGGATACTTTCTATTCAGCGCCATCCTGATACATGATTAGTTGCTACGCAGCTTGACCTTCATCTGTTTGACTCCCGTACTTCTTTCCTCATCTGTACTTGCTTCGTCCTCTTCATTGTACAGATCCCGATAATGTATGTGCCTGGTCGGATTGCATTATTGCCAGATGCCCTCTGTAATGGCTCGGTCGTTTTTTTTTTTCTGTTTGTTTTTTTTTTTTACAGATCCACATAATGTATGTACCCAGCTAGCCTTCATCGGCTCTGTGCCTGCATTAAAGGATGTTGCTTTGCTGCCGTTATGTCCACTCATTATGGACCGTGCAGAAAGAGAATAAGAAGGCCAGAGGAATATCTCTCTGCTGCGGGGCGGAAAAAATGAATAAGTACGGCAATAAAGCACTGCATGTGACGATCTGGAATCAGATTTTATGCCAGGCACGGCGCACGAGATATGTCAAAATAACAGCCACGCAGGCCACATTTGGGCTGATTGATCCAACGCTGATTTATAATAGATTTCTCTGCGAGTTCGACTTTCAGTGAGACATCAAGTTTATGACTCAGCTAAACGGGCCTGCGGGCTACACCAGGGCACAGCACATTTGTAGAGATGCACCGGAGCTACAAATAGCTGCACATGCTTTACTGCCGAGCTCAACGTTTTTGTTTACCCGCGTGTTCTTCGCTGGGATTTCAACAACTCTCGCAATAAAAACCTGCGCTGGACGATGCGTCGGGCCGCAGAAACGGTCATTAAAAAACCGCGTCGCTTCGGTGGCGGACGCTCAAATGGAAGCTGAAGGTGGGAGTCGGGGTTTTTTTGGAGTGTTTGTTCCATCAACAGTGTGCCCGCTGAGGGGAGCAGGGGGGGAGGAAGGAGGAGAAGGAGGAACGAGCAGGTTACGCGCACTAGCTGATGATCAGTGCCTTGGCTTCATATTTGCAATTAGTGAAGGGGGGCGGGTGGGTTCGTGTTTGATTAAATCTCAGCTCTTTTACTTCACTCAAGAGGACTTAATCACTTTCTATGTGGGCGTGCTTGATTGTCTGATTATCACCACGTTTTTGGCCACGCACCCTCCCAATCAACTCCTCCGAGCGGCCCCTTCTCTTCTCGATTGATTCGTAACAGTCACAGCAAACCCTGATGATGGAGCGCCGTCCTAATGACCATACATCAAGAGACGGCGATGAGGGGCGTGCTGGAGACGTGCCGTCGATGCACATCGCAGAGATCCGCCCCAATAGTTGTCCTCTATTTTGACATCTGCGGGGTGGGGAAGGGGGGGAGGAGGAGAATGAATCGCTGTCTTCCCAGCAGGATGGTTGACTTCTTGATGTACAGTAATGAGATTATTAGAGTCCCGGAAGCAACCCTGACACTCATTTAATGGCTCTGCCTCTAACTGCTGCTAAAATTTCACATTGGAACAAGACAGAAATGAAACCGTCAGCAGATCAGCTTTAGAAAACATGTTTCTGCCTTGTGCTCTGGCATTGAGCGAAAGGCAAATGGTTTTAGTCTCAAGTGTCTAAATGGTGCTAATATGTTTGAACGTTTGAGCCAGAGGACAGGGGAATGCACTCTGGAAATTACGCATGCCTGCGCAGACAGCTTGAAGTGTTATTTTCCGCCGCATCGATGGAAGTTTAACTGTTATTCACGTGGTTTGGCATCCTTTTATCCTCCTTTGTTTGGCGAACGTGCGACTGTATCAAGGACTCAGCAGATCAAACACATTTCTATCCCTGACAAGATCAAGATGAGCGTTTGCAAACAAAGACTGCCTAAAACCCAGGTGAAGAAAAAAAAAAAAAAAAAAATCAATGGCACTGTGCGACAGATATGCATACACGACATTTACAGAATGTACATGCTGGTGTTAAATCGATTGTTCTTTTTTTTCAGTTTTGGTTATCATTAAATGTGCAAACCTGCAGCAATCAATACTTTTGTAATAGCGATGGATTATATGACTCTGCGTATCGTGGAAGGTGTCACTCGTGGTGACAAACCCGCAGAGATGGAGCAGCAGGCAGATGCTTTCAGTGCAACAGATCAGATACAAACCTGCTGCACACTGCACACAAAGAAGGCAACAAAGAGGAGCGTTTAGCAGAAGGGAGTCACTTGCGGTTGAAAAGCGGCGAGGACGTACGTAAGGGCTCAGTGAAGGGACAATTTTCATGGTCTGCAAGTGTGATTTTAGCCAATGCAACAGGGGGTCAGTATGAAGTCAGAGGAGAAGTATCCTAAAAGGGGGATATCTATGGCTACTATAGTAGCTTAATAGCTAAATTACATGTATTCTAGCAAAGCAACTACCAAAGAACTAGCCTGTTAGTTAGCTTGCGCGCACTGGCTAGCTGGCGAAGTAACCAGCCGGATATCTAGCCCGCTAGCTGCCAGCTGCAAGGCTAGCGAACCAGCGAGCTAGCTGGCTAACTCAATAAACATGACCAAAAGCCCGCGGGCATTATGGACGTTTCACTTATTCATTTGGCAAATGGTTCAAACCAAACAGATGAACTGCATCCGTGTGTGCTTCCATGATAATGACAATATAAAGATACTACTTTAATACGTAATGCAAGACGGACAATGTGAAACCTTCAACTTGATCTGTCGGGTTGCCGCTCGGTGCTTCGTGGTGGATGGCGGGAGAAGTCGACGGGATGATGTGTTGGGTTGATGGATTTTAACCATAGACTGTATATAACCCAACTGTATTTAACCCATTGCATGGGTTGTACAAAAATAACCCAAATAATAACCCAAACCCATATAACGACTCAAAGTGGGTTACACATTTCATAACCCAGCAGTTGGTTCGATGAAATAACCCAGCATTTTTAAGTGTATAGTGGCGATAATGTGAAAATATTCAGCATATAAGGCACAATAATGGTGACCTACCAAGTAACAGTCATCCATATGCATCACTTCAACACCATGTCAACCAAACAATGCCAATATTACAGCAAATTTTGAAAGCACAGGTGCATGTCTGTCAGTCAGTTTTATTTCTTAGTTAGTATTTCTTGGTGCAAGTTCATTTTAGTAACATTTTAACACATGATGCTTTTAAACCAGTGGTGGGGACACATGTCCCAAATGCTAAATGACACGTATGGTTTAGCACCTACAGTTATAGCCACAATAAGTATGTATCAAATATTGGTCAGGCATCTTGTTCATGTGTCCCCGATTGGCCATAAACAATCAATGGAGGATGCTTTAAGTCACTATTCAAACAAAGCTGTCTGATATTTTGCTGTTTGTAGCTTCTAAAATGTGAAAATTCACTGTTTAGTCTCGGTTTTCTATCACTGTGAATAGAAAGTCTTTGGTTTTACAACGATGGTTGGACCAACAAATTCAGCCTAAAGACATCATGTTTAGCTCTGGTAAATGTCAAAGAGCTTTTTTTTTTTTTTACTATTTTGTAATATATTTGCATGAATTAAAACATGAATTAAAAGATACTCAACAAAGTCAAACGTTTGCTAATTCCGGCTGCTCTTCTTTGTCGTTCGTGACGGTGAATGAAGCGTCTTCAGGTGCTGGTCTGTCGGCTGGATTAAAAGAAGCACTTTGAAGACGTCACTTTGGACTCCGATGAATGTTTTTCTCGCAGAATTCGTGGAATATTTTTAACTGAACCATTAATTGATTATTCATGAACATAATCGGCAGATTAATCACAAATGAAATAACCGTCTGCTGCAACCCGGTAATGGAATGTTTGAATGTGTAGCGCGACCACACGTACAAATATAGATGCACTTCTCCACGTGTGCGTGTCTCGGTGTCAGAAGTCAGATGTCTCCTGCTAAGTACTATTTCTGCTGTTTCTCAGGATGTTTCTCTTTCCAACAAATGCACGGTAATAACGCAACACATGCTATTAAATTTCCCTCGTTTTTCACGAGACGCTCGACTGCATCAACACTGAAAACGTTCCACTTTGCATGCAATTGTTTCCTGAATATCAAAGTGTGGATGAAAAGCAATTTAATAGGAAAAAAAAAAAAAAAAACCTCCACTCCACTCTTCCTCCTTCCCACTGTTGAGCTATTACTGTACATACAACAAGACAGTTGCCTGATTCTGTCACAGCACGATCCATTTTTAGATGTATGAATAAAACATTTAGCCACCTTTCTCAGAGGTTGCTCTGCAAATGAACACAGGAGAAGACAAGGGGTATTCCACCCAGCCTAGGTTGAAGCTCCCATTCAGTCAAATCTGTATCATTTGCTGCATATTTTAGCAGCGCCCAATCATAGCTCGATATGAGGATTTCCGGCTGAGGATCTACTGTATTTCTCTCTTTATCAAACAGCCGCAGCTGTTCGGCAGCTCCTCCAACAAAGTTGCGGGAGGCAGTTCATCGCGGTTCATACTCATTCAGGGTTTGGGGGATTTGCATCGCCTTCTAAAAATTACCATCCCGTCTGTAACCTGCCCGACGACTTCAAAGCGCCACGCTGAGCTGATTGACATGAAGACATTCACACCTCCCATCGGGAGAGCGGGTTGTCTCCTGTCTCGCATCTGGACAAGCCCTGTCCCCCCGCCGAGCATTTGCGTCTCACTCATGCACAAAGCTGTCATTTCCCAAATGCATCAGCCCCTCAGAAAGGTGTCACTGGGGATTATGGCATACCTCAAGGGGATTAAAAATGTTCTTGACAGACTGGCCGCTTCACTTATTCCCAGAAGTCGGTCTAGTCACCGTGCTGTCCTTTATGCGAGAGCATCGGTAAAATGTACACATAACATTTTCCCCGGCTCCCGAGGCCACGTCGTTCATTGTGTCCCGGTTGATGTTTGACATTGCGGATGTTTTTCGGCACACTTCTGCTTCTTTTACACTGACCGTGCAGTCATTTTAAAAAAAAATCATTTCGGCGTGCACTATCCCGCACATCTTATCACGGAACGTCTGTTTCAGAACTTCACGGTTTTTTTTGATGATGGCAATTATCGACAAGGAAAGTGTTGGCAATTCCCCGCGGTGGAGCTGCTCATTTGCTGCTCGCTAATGTCCAGAGTTTTTAATCAAGCAAAGGGAGGAGGGGGGAAGAAAAACAATACAGAGCAGTACGTGCTGAGTGCATTAATCCTCCTCCTCCTCCTCCACTCCTGTCTTCTTCTAATTAAGGGTCATTCTGTCTCCTGGCCACATTAGGACAGTGCACATGAGTCCCAGCCCACATAATTAAATGTTTTTTTTTTGTGCGAACCATCTGGAGACCTCATCTCTTTAAACATGCATGTCAAATTGATTCCTTAATAATGTTTATGTTTCTTCTCAGCGCCTTATTATCATCCAGGATTAGCTGTTTGCGTTTGTTTTGCTTTCATCAGCGGCACCCGCCACACACACACGCACACACACACACACACACACACACACACAGAGAACAACAACACCCTTAAGGTAGGAGTAGAACTAGCACATCAGCTAACCAGCCAGCGAACCGAGCAATCGTGAACTTCAAAGCAGTGGACGAATTTAATCCGAGAGCAACTTCGTTCGTGCAGCCCGTGCATCGACCGCCTGACGCTCTGAATGCTGCAAATATCGTCGCTACTGTCTAACACTGAGGACACAGTGGCTTTGGATTGTGTTTGTCGGCGCTGTGGGATTTTATGGTTCATCCAGGCGTCAAAGAATATTAGCAAAAACATGTTTCACCAATAAATAACCTTTCTTTCCCGCTTTGTCGGCTTCGCAAGGACACCGTGATTAAATCCCCAGGTTTATATTTCAATAAGGAGCCGCTCGAGGTGGAAAGTGATATTTGCTGTTGTTTATTTTCACTTTCCCCACTCAACCCTCCCTGTTTTGTTTTGTTTTCCATGCATGTCATCCCTCCTTTTCTTTCCTTTTCCCCCCCCTCAAATGGCGCTGTTGTTGAAATACGGACATGTGTGCAGTCAGAGGAGCGTTCCTGCCTTCCCCATTCTCTGTCTCTCGGAGTGCGGTTGAGGGGATTAGTCTGTGTCTGAGTGCCTAGAATAATGATCACTGCAGCGGAGAAACACATTTCAGGAGATAAGGGCAGGCAATCTGCAAGCAGAGGACTTAACCAGCTCCCTGTGGCTTATTGTGGAGCTAAGAGAAAAGTCGCCATGCAACAACCCGGGCGACGCCGCGCCCTCTGCACGAGCAGGAAGGAGAGCCGCCGCTATCTCCTCCACTGCGAGGTAAATCCATCAGTTCGAAATGACACTGAAATTACATTCATAAAAATTTCTAACTACGAGGCACCCCGGCTTATAAGCGTCCCTGTCGCACCACTGTCCAATTTCTAACCGCGGCGGTTCATTTCCCACCAAGAGATCAGATCTGGGTTCATTTCCCACAGAGAGACCAAATCTAATACTTCACTTCAAAGATGGCTCGACGTAGAGGGCCATTCTCACTTTCCTTACCGGATCCACTCTTGCATAGCCGGCTTCCCAGAGCGACGGGCGCGCTGAGAGGCGCTCCTTAATTACAGAGAATAAAACATTTTTTTTTTTTGGAAATCATCACGAGAGGAATTTCGGTCAGGCGACGTAATGACAGGAGGGGATGAAAAACGATGCACACCCTCTCAAACGAGACCCACGAAATTTCCACTTCAGACGATAATAAAAGAGCGCACAATGCCGACGCGGCAGTCTACCTCGACAGAACAGCTTGTTCCTGCTCTAACCCATTTCTCAATAAACAAGAGGGGAGAGAAAAAAAAAAAATGCCAAGTAAGCTGTTGAAAAGCAAGTTCCCTGTGATCAAAAGATTATTATTTCTTTTTTTTTTTTTTTCACGGTTTAATGAAAACCTACCTTCCCCACATACTGCGCTTCTGTTCCAAAGTGTTCTTCTAAAACAAAGAACTGGTTCCAGATCCAGCCACGCTTGGGCCTGTGGTGCACCTCAGTCTCCCCGTTGGCCAGTTTGGTCTGGTTCCTGGAGGGCACTTTGGCGGGGACGTGGTGGCTCGCCCCGTAGCACCTCTGGATGAAGCAGAGGCAGACCAGAAAGGGACAGAGACAGGAGGCGGTGGATATCCTCATGGTGGCGTGCGCGTTTGTAAAGTTATCCCCGTCTTCCAAGGTGGTGAGGTCCTCCCACCGCCGTCGCCGCCGCCGCAGCAGCCGCCGCCGCCACTAGCCACCGCTGCAGGCTCGTGCGAAAAAAAAGACGGGATTTAAATCCAAACTGCGGAAATAAAGGTCCCGGTAGATCCTCTAAGGTTCATGGCTTCCAAAAGCCGACGGTTTCACAAAAGAAAAAGAAGAGCGGGAAACATTTACATTATGGAATTTCCCAGGCTTGTGAGATGGCGTGCAAACAGACGTGAACTTCTGGGGTAGTTCTACGAAGAGCAGAGGTTAATCCCGGAAGCCATTCTGGATTTCCTGGGAGAGAGAGAGAGGAGGGGAGACAGAAAACACAGAGTTGGAGATTAACTTGATGGATATTAGAAGCTAAATGTCCACTAATTCCCTCCAATTAAATTGCAACTCACAAATCCTCACAGATGAGGACGTGCACTTCAAACTGGCCGACCGTGATAAAGCACAAAGCAGCGGCGAGAAAACCTCGTTTCAGTATTCCAGTCGTTTTTTTTTTTTTATCGTCGTGCGGATGATATAAACAAGTTCGGACTCGAGGAGTAACAGTGCTATTAAAAGGTTGTCCGCGTCTCTGAGGTCAGGGAGCTGCTCGGTGACTGATAGCGCCCTGTGAGGTCAGAGTCATGTATCAGAGCCGAGCAGCGGCAGCCCTGCGACTCAAAGGATGAGTTGGCTTTATTGAAAAATATCCTCGAAAAAAGGTTTGATTTGGATGTTTTAACAGGAGCGGGGGCACACTCAGAAGGCTTAGTGTGTGCCTCAGCGCGGTGAATAATAAGTGTGGCAGGAAGAAATACATTTACTATGATAAGGACAGACATCAAGCCACTCAGACGTGAGGCGGAGGGTGATTTTTAGAAGGCAGTGGAATGGAAAACGCAGACGGGAACTGTTTTTCTAAATCAAAATTATATATCGAAGATGGCACTGAAGTAGTGAAAAATAACCGCAAGCATTGTTGGATTCCTGTGTCTCTGAGCATCCAGGGGTAGCGCCGTGGCAGTCGTGTGGTCTTGAAAGAGGATATGTGAGGAATCGCCTAGTCTCCGACTGTTTCTTCAAGTTCAGTGTGTTATTTAGTTGCTGCTGAAGCGTGAAATCGCTCCTCGCCGCTTGCATTTCTTTCTTTTTTGACGAAATCCGTCATTTTGACCTTGCTTCTCTGAGATGCCCTTCGGTGTGATGGCACGACTAAAGAAAATAATGATTCTGTAATCTCACCGCGGTTGCCGCGCAGGGAGACATGAATGAGGCCTTTCTCAAACGGGGTACATCGAGTTCGAACTCGTGCCAGAAGAACAGGAGGACGCAGGATGCTCAGTTTGCAAATGAGACAAAAATGTTCTTGCTGACTTTCCCACCTCTGCCATACCCTGCTGATTAGACATAACGTCAATGGCACACCTGCTTTGTGTGAGGTTCGAACTATTCAGTGCTTTCAGGTATACCTATTTGTATCTATGTATATTTGAAATTAAACACATTTAGCAGACATTGCACTGGACAATCTACTTTTCAGATCTGCATTGTTGGGGACCACCATGGCCACCAAGGCAACAGATGTAAGACTGCTGGGGATGAACATGGACACTAGAGCAACAGATAAAAGATTGTTGGGAATGACCAACAGAGGTAAGACCGTTGCGGGTAACTATGGACACTAAGGCAACAGATATAAGATGTTGGGGATGACCATGGACACCAGGGTTGCGGAGGTAATACTGTTAAGTATGACCATGGACTCTAGGGCTATAGAGGTCAGGCTGTTGGGGATTGCCATAGACAAAAGGGCTGCAACTGACCATTATTGATTAATCTGTCAAAAAACTGGGAAAAACAATGCTTATTGCAAGTTCCCATAGCCTAACCATGGTCTTCAAATTGCTTATTTTGTCCAACCAACAGTCCAAAACCCAAAGTATCTTCAGCCACCGTCATAAATGACAAAGAAAAGCTGGAACCAGCACATGTTTGATATTTTTGCTTGAAAAGGACTTAAACCATTAAATGATTGTCACAATAGTTGACGACTTATTTTCTTTTGATCACTGACAAACCATTGATGGAGACTGAGTGACTTTTCATATCTTAAAAATGTCAAAGGCGACACTTTTCAAATGGGCTTAATTAACTAAAGTTTTGGACTTAGCGACTGTTGTGGAATGGAAATTCTAACAGTTTTGCTCATATTTTCTGGCACCACTTTTCGGTTATTCAGCGTTCACAAAAGCTCCAAAAGCATCCTTTAAAAGAGGATTTGGATCATTCTTGGCTAAATCCACACTTCAAACTGTGAGTCAAATAGTCAGGCTTTTGACTGACATTTCGCGAGTCCACAAAAACACGCTTAACATGTTAAGAATGCACAAAGAGACAATCCCGTGGTGTTTTGGTATGACAGCGGGTGGGGGGCTGCATAATGCTATCTCGCAAATAAACAGGTTGTTCCCGTGGAGGCTGTGCGCGCTTCTTAGTCACACCGAGTTGTCACCAAAAAACAGCAAACTGCCGCTCCATTTATATGAAAAACAGCCCCCATGCATCAACAGAGTGAAACTTTAAGTGAATTATGCGAGAGATGAGAGTCGACGCTGAGAAACAAACACGGGAAGTAAAAAAGAAGTCTAGGCCCTTTCCCACGAAAAAGAAAAATATTGATAAGAAGTACCGAAGTCGGAGAAAAAAACGACTTCAAGCGGAAAAGTCCAACATTCAGAGTGGCGCAGCAGAATAGCAGCTTCGTGGGGGATTATCGGGAGGACAAACACATGCATTTGATATTTAATAGGATCTCGGAGCTGACAGACTTCAAAGGCTGCAGCTCTCTATTTCTTACAATGCATGTGGCAACATTAGAGGGAGACGCTTCAACCAGACATTAATGCAACTTACGACTGTCACATACTTTGAAGGATAATCACTGAATTTTTTTTTTTTTTTTTTTTTAATAAATATAAATATTTTCACATATATATGGATTAAGATGGGTTTAGAAACCCTCGCTAATCCCCATGTTTCAAGTATCTCTACATGCAAATTACGCGGCTCAAACCCGTAGTTGTTGGCGATGTCGACTAAGTGCAAGCGGTTGTGATGGGTAATACCTGCTGCGAGACCAGGCTGCGAAGAGAGGAGGCAGAGTCTGTTCCACATCGACTTGGATTAAAGCGGTGGGGGATAAATACTCGGCAACACTCTAAACATGTGTAATCTGGGGAGAGATTCTCATCTGCATAGGTAGAGCTTCGCCCAAATCCTGCTACAGCTGCTCACTTCCAGCGAATATCAAGCCGGGGAAAGAATACTGATAGGTTTTCAAAAAAAAGGGCTGTTTTAAGGCTCCTCGGTTTAGAATTAATTTTCTTATTTAATACTCTAGTTCATTTTCCCACCCAGTCGAAGCATCTTGGAGACAATAGCGTTACCTGAGTGAGTCAGACTCTGTGTCAGGATGAGAATAATCTTTTCCAGTGGTTTCACTTTCGCCTCCTGGGGCTCTCTTCAATCAGTCCCCCTAATTGTCTGATTATCATGCCGATTCGAGGCAAAATACATTTCGGAAAGCCATGAAATCAACAGCATCTGGCTCTGTCAATGGAAATAACTTCCCCCCCCCACCGATTTTTACGATGATGATATTGTTTTTGAGCAGCGTTCTGCCCACGGCGTGTTCATATATGAGCGGCGTTTAGCCAAATGGGTCGTACTCAGCGGCAGCCATAAAGAACTTGGCAGGATGCATAAGAGAAGTGGCTTTGGTGTTCGCTTTACCTTCACTTTCGACATCCTGGTTTGGTTCTCTGATTTTGAAAATCATGATTGTTTAAAGAAGAAGGCTCGACAGGTTTTTCTCGTTGCCACCACCGACGATCTGATCCGACAAAGGAACGAAGCTCTAGCAAAAGTTCCGCCCAGAAGACGATTTCTTTTTGCATTCTTATCATGTAGTTTATTTCCCATGACGTCCCGTCATTCACTCCCCTCACGCATTCTCACTCATAATCTCCTCGCTGTCATTCTCTGGGGCTGTCATTTGACATATCAGCTGTTCTCATCTGCCCATCTCTTCTATCCAGTATCACAGCCACACACTTCTTGTTGATGCCCCCCTTTTTAAATGTTTCTCTCTCTGCCTTAAGTTTAGTTCATGCTGCTCTCCTGCGCACCATCCACCTTTCCATCACCGCCCAATCCTCACAGATTCATTGGCTTCATCAGCCTCAGTGCCTGGACTGTGTGTGTGTGTGTGTGGGGGGGATTGTTGTGGCTGCTGCTAAGGGCAGCCGAAACTTCGATGTCTAAGATCCAAAGACTTTCTGTCGAGACTTATCAAATATCATCAGTCATAATAAACAGTTTTCCTAACTTCATTCACTTCGCCTCTCTTCTCCTGATTCGATTATTTTTTTTGGTAGGGGGGGGTCGGTCCAATTTCATTGGATTTGTTGACATATGTTGTCAACATATGTAAATGAATTTCACATCATTTCACTTGTTGTCCCCCAAGTCTGAAAATAACCTGATGAGGGCCTGAAATTATTAATTAACTGACTGATTAGTCAGTTGACAAGAATTAAGAAGTTAAGAATTCTTGAACAAAGAATCCAAATATTTACTGTCACCAGAATCTCCAAGAAGGGTTGTGTCAATACCTATATGATAGTATCCAATATACCTTAAATGCCCTCTAGGGACGGGCATTGGAAATTAGCTAAGGCTATAAATGCTATGATGCTTTCTGTTGGATTGTTGTACAACCCACATGATCTGTATCTGTCCCTATTAAATAAACCAAGAAATAAAAATTAAGCCTACAACGCTGGTGTTGTTGAGTCCATCGGTCGAAGAATCATCCACACCTCATTTATTTATTGGAAATCAGACACCTGACCTTTGTTTGTTTGAACTCAGTATCAGACGTCAACGTACCGGTAGGTATCACAAAGAAAGGAACAATGGCATTGGTACCACTGTAAATGTGCTGCTTTCCTCTGGTGTACATCATCATTTTCCATCCTCCCTCTGGTTATTTGGACTGCTGGTCAATCAATGAATGATCTACTGAACGCTCAAAATGAACTAATCAATGACGAAAAGGTTAAATGGGTGCAACTGTAACTCAAAACCACTTCATCGCTGTGGGATCGTTCCTTTCCTAGATAACCAACCACTCAGCAGACAAAGATAACTCTTCTTGTTTTTAATGTATTCAATTATTAAACATTTTCGGGTACACTGCATATAAAATATAGATACATTAAGTCATCGCATCTACCGTTACGGAACCATGCTGGCACAAAAATACCCAGCCCTTGTGATGTTTCCATTCCCTGTCCTCCCTGTTCCCTTCACTCCCAGTGGTACGCCCAACATCTTCATACTTTCATTTTTATTTTTGCAGGTGGACTGTTCAACCTGTGGCTAGGACACCACTGGCAGACAAACACTGCGTCTCTCCCTCCTGGGTTATTCATGGAAACAGGAAAACTCGATTGCGGGGGAATCAACCGGTCGTGTAAACAACCTAAATTGAATAAGACCTTGGCCGAGGACAGCCAACAGTTCTTGCGCGTACCCGCAGCCGCTGATGACACCGCGGTAGGTGAAGCACTTAAAACGCCAGAAAGATAAAGTCAAATCGCCCGACAGCGAGAGAGGGAAACATGTCGGGAGCGCGGGGATGCACCGCCTCTCTTCAGTCTGGCAGAGAGGGAGAACGGGCTCCTATCACCTGCCGCTAATAGCTAATGTTTTGGGCTCCTGCTGAGAGCTCACCCACTGCATTCGATTTCACAGCATCAGCTTTCTGCCGATGTCAAACACCAGATAGCAGAAGACGAGGGAGGGTCAGAACACGTGTCGCCGCGCCTCCGTGTCGCCTCTGACCAGTCGGAGAGAGGCGACCACGGCAAACGAGCCTCTTGACTTTTCACCCCTCCTCAAAGGAACAAATAGAAACATTTTCTGCCGGCGCAGGAGGCCCTGGCCGTTGCCTGTGTTTTGCCGGGCGACGTTTCCCTGAGCTGAGGTAAATAAACAAGACGGTTAAAGTCAGCGCAGCACGGCACAAAACGCAGAGGAGAAAATGAGCGAAGGCTTTGTGCTCGTGTGAAACCAGACTGCAAGAACCGCTGCGATGTGCTCCCGAGGCCCGAGCCTGAATTTACTCTTCTCCTCTCTGTTGTTTCTGCTGACTCGGAAAGAGCTCGCCACAAACCTGTTGCTGGATGCATAAATGAAAGTCAAGCTTAAGGACATATTCTGCACCAATGTTCTGCAATGTGTGTTCCAACGTCTGGTCTTTTTTTTTTATTCCTTGTAGCGTGCAGCTTTACAGCTATATGTGTTGGTTAAAATACACACTGGACCAATGGGAAAGCAGAATAAATACAGTGAGGCTATATACATGTGTTGATGTAAAAGATCAGTTCTTTTAATATACGTGTATATTTTCTTATTGCGGGGAATGTTGCAAACCAATGAGCAGGATTTATCGATGGGAACATTTGATTTTATTGGATATCTTATACAATACATACAAAACCTCAATTTAAAATAGATATATAAGTATCAACATATATGTTGTACAATATGTTCCAATATAAAAATGTATATCTATCAGCCAAAAGTCTCATATAAGCAGAATCTAGCCATGAACACAAGAATATGTACATAATGGAGGCACGCAGTTATGCAGTTTAACTACAAACCTTATTGTCCAAAATGACACCAGAGCGTTGAAACAATACACTTCACTGGGAAGTGAAACATTACAAATAATCCCGAGCATTTTATTCTGCATTATATTCTGTAAAAAGAGAAAGAAAAAAAATCCATTCTATTCAGCACAGATAGGCCGATACTGATATATCTGCAAATTATATTTGTCGAGCTGTAACTGTAATGCAGAAAATGATGCTTGGGGTCAATAATAATTATTCAACTCCAACTTAAGTTTTCTGCTTCAGTGCTCAGTTGTCATTTTAGACAAACAAGCTCATGCTAACCTGTAAAATACCCCGACGTTATCGCATATCTTCGCGACATTGTCTGATCATAACATTTGAGGAATCATGGCAAAAGATGTGTTTTATTATATTTTTATGATCCGTATCGATCTGCCATATAACCCACTCCTGTGAGGCAATTCTTTGAGATTTACAAGTTTATCTGCAGAGGCACGAGCTTGCTAAATTGGAGCTGTGTTTGTCAGACACAGTGGAGTCTCAGGGGCTGAGTTACTGTCACACACAAAACTTCATTAAACACAGATGCGTCTTTCCCTTATATTTTTCGTATCTTTCCTTTATTCCATCGTTTGAATCCAGTGAGTGGGAGATTTGTTTCCCGTGTGACGGCAGTGACGCATTGCCCTGAACATGACTTTGACATTGGGTTCGTTTTGATGAATGTATTTGGGTTCCTCGCCAGCAAAAAACATTATTTCCTGCCCCTAAGCGATGTCCTGTTGCCTCTCCTCCAGCATCCAGCGTCAATGTCAGTTTGTTTAAACTTCTTGTCGATATTTGCTTGGCATCCGATAGCACTGCAGTCCTGCTAACGTTAAGTTGAAATAAAGTTTGATATACTTTTTTTAGAAAACTCCTGCATTTTTCTTGGATTTTACATTCATAAATCACCACGTGTCCCATCTCGGTTCGGTTCTTTGAAGCATCAAGAATGATGGCGCGCAGCACTACAGGGATTTAACACTGCTCCTGTTGATCTGTGAATATAAGCTCTCCTATAACGCGTCTTCTGCAGTGACAATATGTGCTTTTGAACTAATTATCTGATGCCAGTTTTGTCAAAAGTGCAAAAAAAAACACGTTTGACTGATCTGCACTCGGTGTAAAAATAGCAGCGTTCTGCCCCGGAGTCTATTGGGTGACGTGACCCAGCTCATTGTTTGTGAAAGGAAGCAGATTAGTCTGATCAGCTTCACAGGCGGGGCAATCCTCTGAATGTGCGGCACACCCCGGAGGTTCCACGAAATTGGAGGAGATAAATAGGTTGGAGAGAGGTGCCAGCGTTTCAGGGGTTTAGCCAAGCAGACTGTAGTATTTCTACAATGCCATCTTACTCAAAAAAAAAACACACACACAGGGAATCACGGCTGAATAGATTGTTTCAGTAGTGTTTCTACAAACACTGCCTGAGCCTGTGAGCCCTTTTCCAATATCGAGCGTCATTTGGAGAGAACGTGGTTTTCTTTTCATACGATTCTGGTTCTTTTTGTTTATTTATTCAACTCTCCCGATGCGATGAAGGTCTGACCATTTGCGCAACATCAAACAGTATTCATGAATGTAAGCTGCCCTGCAAAAAAAAAAAATCAGTTTGTCTGCTCCAAGCAGGTGTTAAATGCCTTCGCTCACCTTGAGAGTAGCTATTGAGCCAGAAATGTGTATAAATAATAGAAATATGCCAGGCCAGCAACCCAGCGTGACACAGTTAAGTCGCACATTTACTTCCCTCACCTTCCGGCTCCCCCCAAAAAAATTAATTGCACTCATCTTCATAAATCTCATTCCGACTGCTCGACAGCTGCTTTTAATTTAAACATCCCACATTCGTTTCAGCGCTTTTTTTTTTTCCGGAAGCGAATGATATTTCTAGGTCTCCGAGTTGTATTCCAGCAACTGCAAGAACGCGACTTTGATCACATTACGTAACCCAAGGCCGGTCGGCAGAAAACAGCCCTCAGGTCATCTAATAATCATGACCCGGCTCGACGGTTAAAACTTCCCTCGGCTCGTCTTCTTGTCAAACCGAGATCTGAAGTTCTGGGGAATCGGCTCTCTTTCTTCTCACCTCGAAAGTGATGAGGGCGAGAGTCGTTTAGTTTCCAGGCTGCAGACAGTACATCTGTCTGAGTAACATCTCAAATGAAGGTGAACGCTGCGGGGAAAAAAAAAAAAAAAAAACTGGAAAAAAAAGACAATACATTGCTGTCAAACGCACTTTTTCACTGTAGAGCTCCATGACAGTCTGCAGCCCTCTGTGCAAACAGTCCAGGAGAGACGGAACTACACTGAAGCCACAATTAGGCACCCGGGGCTTGAAAATATGACATATTATAACAACCCCTGCATATATTTTCCTCTTCCTCTTCTGCACACGCCGATGCAAAATCACAACAAACCCTTCAACCTTGCATTTCAATCTTTTCTCCCCAACGCTTGTGGGTAATTAAAAGGAATAAGCAGCAGGTATTTAAACACAGATTAGGCCTGAAGGTAATTAGGCCCATTGCAGTAATGACTCCCACTGAGTCTTGTGGGCAGGCTGGTGTGTCAGTCACCCCCTCCCCACCATGTTTCCCAAAGTCAACAGCGACTTGTCCTTCCAGTGCGCTACCCTCGGAACGCCATCTGTCCTAACCCTCAGCTTTGATTACCCTCGAACCCAGCGCTCGCCGCTCCCCGCACGGCTCGGCGAGGCAAAGGTTGCCTGGATGAGAGCAGGAGGCCTCTGGTGGTTTTTCCATCTCCTCATGTTTACATGCCAAGTTAAACAACCTCAATTATACCCGTGAAGGAGGAGTTCTTCTTATCCTCTCCTCGCTGTCAAATTAGAAAAACATGCCTGCACTCGTCAACCCCACTATATGTTGTTTGGCTGCTTAATGAGAGCTGGGTGGAAGATGGAAAATGTCCCATCTGTTGTGTGTTTAATGGCTGGATTCTTGAGCTCTAATCATACAGCGGGAGTGCCAGGATGGAGCAGACAGCACCCATCTGCTGGCCACTGCAGGGAAAAAAACACAGTTTTTCAACTCGCATCATCATCATCTCTCTCTCCGCTCCCCGCCGCAGCCCGTCCCGCACAACACCCCCTTTGTCTGGATGGCGTGCAGCAACGGCAACTGCAGTGAGAGCCATCGGTATTACGGGCAGGAGTTGCACGAGGCTGGCAAACGGCTGGATGCCAACTCCTGATTAATCATTATTTGTTGAGTAATCTGTTGATTGTTTTTTCTTGCTGAACCAAACTTAGAGGATGGTAAAAAGGAGCTGCTGATCACAACTTTAAACAAAGCGTTCGAGTCCCAATCTTTTATCTGATGAACCATCAAAACACCAAATATGTTCCATATTTTTTACAATGAAATATGTTAAAAGCAGCAAACGTTTACATTTTAGGGACTAAAGTTAGGGATTATAGTGACATTTTTTGGGGGGAGTTCAATTACAAAAACTAGGTAGAGCGCATACCTCCGCCAAGCTACAATGGTCCCGTTTCATTCAATCAAGACTACTCCTTAATCCACCCATAACTGATTGACCGTAATTTAAGATGCACCCATTCAGAGATGACAGTCACCTACATTTGCTATGTATTTTTCATCAAGATTCATGCATCATTCCCTGCGAAAATGCCAAATCTTAAAGTAAGTAAGAAACAAATAAAGTCCTGGATCAACCCATTTGCACCAAAAGTTGACAAGAGTCTTTTCTGGGCTGAGACCGTTCATCCATCCAAGTTTTGTGAAAATACGTTCCATAGTTTTTGTGTAATCCTGCTGACAAACCAACCAACCAGCAAATGGATATTGGTGAAAACGAAGGTAGTGAGGTAAAACTATGTTTAAAGCAGCAAATTCTCTCATTTTACAGGTTGAAATAAGTTAACATACACTTCGCTAGATAAATTACTTAAACGACAGAACTAGCAAGAGTTTTCTTTCTCATATTTTCCAAGGACATCTCTGTTCTCTGTATTATTGCACAATAAAAAGAAATGTATACAAAATCAAACGTTCAAAGCATATTTATTAATTTATTTTATAACCATAAGTCCAAACTCTTCTTATCTGTATAACTGAAAAAGGGATTTACCATCTTCGGCTCATAATTCACTGCAGCTTTGTGAAGAATTATTCTGAAGGTCAATAATCTACAATGTTGAATCATTGCCCAACTTCAAATTGCTTGCTTTGTCCAGCCAACAACCCAAAACCTGAAGCTACCCAGTGCTACCACACCGATAATAGCACTAAAATAGGGTTGTGCGAGGCGCCCCAGTAGCTCAGCTGGTGGAGTATGCGCCCCGTGTACAGAAGCTGTGTCCTCACCACAGCAGCGCAAATCTGATCTGTGACCCCTGCTGCATGTCATCCCTCTCTCTCTTCCTGATTCCTGTCACTCTTCCTGCTGTTCTATCTAATACAACCATTTTAAAAGAAAACAGTTGGTGTCAGTGTCTACTGAATTGGCATATGACGATGTCTACATGGAAATCGTAGACACTGTAGATGTTGGAACCACCGGGTGGTTTCACTGCAGTCACTGTAGACATGAGACACTTTTTTTTTTTCCCGAGCAGAGAGAAAAGTCTCACAGGAAGATCAACTCTCACATCCCTGCCGGGCGAGCATCCAAAACCCATCCCCGTGCCAGGTTGAAGTGCCTTTGTCTCCAGCGCACGCCCAGAACTGGGTTGTGATCAGCCTCTGAAGCTCGGAAGCAAAGTTAGCTGACTAACTGTACCGAGGAAGCCAAGCTGAGAAAGCAACACCCCAAATGGCACGACTGAACGAGACACCGCCGCCACCACTGTAACCCGGGCATCCTGGGTTTACCTTACTGGAAGGATTTGGGACACTGAGACGTAATCGGTGACCAGCAACAACAGCTTAACTTTAATCTTCTCTCTAACAACTCCTTCCTTGCGGGGACACACTACTCTTAGTTCCTGTTTGGTTTTGAATCTCATCCACGAATCCAGACAAACTTTCAAAATCTCCGAATACAAATGGATGCCGTCTTTCGTTAAGCCTGAAGGATAAGTGAGATTTGGTGTAAAGAGAAAACCGTCTGTTCACTAAAACAACAACAACAACAACAACAACTTCACAATGCACCTTTAATCCATTGTCAGTTGACTAGTCAATGGGTTGACTCACCATTTCAGCACTACTTGCATGGGTTTTTGCAAATCTTTGGGGATTTAAGTCATTGTCTGCCAAATAGAACAAGAGGAAAAGACACAGGCTGGATTCAGGATGGAAATGTATTCATATCACCTACAGCTCTCGGTTCTCTCCATGTCTGAGGAGTCTAAATTCAGGTCGAGGCTACTCGAGTTTGGCAGGCTTCGGCGTTCCGCACATGCTAAAACACACAGAGCAGGTGGGTTTTACAACAAGGAGAGGGCCTCGGTGCTCTCATCCACAAAGTAGGGCTGAGGCTATTCACATTAGCATTTCATACACAGATAAGCTCGCCTTTCTCGCTGCCAGGTAGATTCCCTCATGAGAGGATGAAGTGCGAGAGATTTGGGGGTTTCGCAGATGCTTTTCAAGTGCCCGCAGAGACTCGCGGGGAGGGCGATAGCTGCGGCAGCAGACAAATATGCCACCTCATCGACCAAATAAAGAATAAGCTGGTGATGTCGACCGCAGAGACGGAGGTTTGGGAGGAATAGTCATCAGGAAGTGTGAGGAGAATGTGCAGTATGCTGTGTGGGCTGAGGGGACAGCAGTGTTTTCACACAGACGGTTTTCTTTTTCTTTTTTTTTCCCTCTTGCCATCATTACAAATGCATTAAAAGCTAAAAACTACTGCAGTGAAAGAGAAAGAGAATCATCAGTTAAGAGAGCACAACATCTGGGCAGAATGAGACTCACGACATTCTCACTTGAGTTGAGATTACGATTCCTTAGTTCCTCTTTTATTTATTTCCTCTTCGTTCGCGATCACCAGTGGGGTTTCCTTTATTCTGACTGCGTTTGTTCTTGGTTTTTTTTTTGTTTTTTTGTTGTTCCTCTGAGGTCCTTTCTTTTCTGTCATTGTGTTACTTTGAGAGATTTGAAAGACACGCTCCAGTTTTTTTTTTTTTTGTTTTTTTTGCTCCGCGTGCCCGTGCAGAGACAACATATGGCGTAACGCGGTTTGTCGATCCAATCAATTTAGAGCGTTACACTGAACCCACTTTTTTTATTTTAATTGGTGAATTGCCGTTAATATCGAGCCTCTTCTCACTCGATGCAGAACCTGGTCGTTTTGCTGCCTTGTAGATAAAGGCTGCGACTATCAGCTATTTTCACTTTTTGATTTATCTATAGTCGGGATGAGCGAGTACGCCGTAATGTGTCTTTTCAAGCCAAATCATTTAATCATATCAGGACTCAGTACGGGCGGGGCCCAAACCGAAAGCAGGTTGTGCTCAAACTGGAAGTTGGAAAAAATAACGCCTGAAATTAGTGAGGGTTCATCAGAAGTTGCTGTATTTATTATTTACTGGAAAACTGTTTACAGAACAGCCTCAAATTGAGCTTCTGATCAGTGTTGTTCTTTTATCAGGGGCGCAGTTTTTATAATCTTGAATGCATAAACTTCAGTCAGCCTCCCAGTGAGGACATCCCCTCATCAGCTCTTCATTTTTATGGCTGTTATAACGTTTAACTCAGATGACACTCATGCTCATAAAACGCACGCTCATTTCAGCCGAGCAGTTGCTCAACCCTGATCTACAGATTGTACTCTTGATTAATCATTTCTTTTGGTGTTTAGATTATCCTCACATGGTTTGTTTCATCAGACCAACCGTCAAAATCCATCAGATGTTCAGTGTGATATCATAAAAAAAACTGAGACACTGGAGCCAGGATGTGTTCACCATTTTTGGGGATGAAATGATGACGAAACAAAAATACAGATTATGTTCATCCACAAATAAATGTATCATTTTCAGCTTGACTGCAAACACAAAGATGATGTGAGAATCTATCCGTAAGTGTCTCAAGGATGATTGTTGGGGGCCAGAAGTGCTAAGAGCGAAACTCTCGCCAAAAAGCAACCGAGGCTTTATTTGGGATTGAATATGAATATGAGTCAAACCTGTGAAAGCATAATTACGACGAAAGAGGCACTTTTAAGATTTACCGTAGTTTGGGTTTTGGGCACGTTAATTTTGAACGGGAGTGCTCGGGGCACGACATGCTAGCATCAACATCGCTATTTTTAGAACACTAAGAAGGCTCGACACAACATGAAACTTTGCTCGTAGCATCACCAGGGTCTCTACTCATGAACAAGAGCATTGAGAACATTGTTTGTGTACACATAGTTTATGAAAAAGAAGGTTTTTGAACTACTCACGTTAGCTGCTGCGCTCCTGCGCGTTGCCGCCATGCCAGACAAAAAGTGTTGATCCCCGAATGCGACCTGGGATCGCACTCAGGGATCAACACTTTTTGTCTGGCATGACGGCGACGCGCAGGAGGTGCAGCAGCAGCTAACAAAGTGTCATGTTGTGTCGAGCCTTCTTAGTGTTCTAAAAATAGCGATTTTGATGCTAGCGTATCCTGCCCCGAGCACTCCCGTTCAAAATTAACGTGCCCAAAACCCAAAATACGGTAAATCTTAAAAGTGCCTCTTTCGTCGTAATTATGCTTTCACACGAAGGTTTGACTAATTTTTAATCCCAAATAAAGCCTCGGTTGCTTTTTGGCGAGAGTTTCGCTTTAAGACCATGACCCAAGATCATGGCCTTAAGCACTTCTGGCCCCCAACACTCATCTTCATTGACTAGCAATCTTCATCGATTACCCATCTCTAAAGTTTCATGACTGCATCTTGTGATTGTGTGACCAAAAATCTGTCCACGCCTGGCGAAATACTCAAAACTATATACACGGTAGCTCCCATTACTATATGTGTCTCCGGGACCGACTTTTCTCATGATTATACACACAAACAGACTCACAAGGTTCAACTTGGCTTCGGTTGTTTGGGCTTTAATTTGAGACGAGATTTGGATTTGAATGCTCGAGCTACATCAGGGTGCGAATGTGCTCTGTAAAAAAGGAGAACTTAGGATCGCTTGGTTTGATGCAAAAGAACGCTCTGCCGGTGGGAAAACTACAAAAGACACAGAGAGAGACTGTGCAGATGCATCGACTTAAAATAAGATACCAGCTCTGGTATAAACCGTGTGTCGTGTCAAGGTTGAAATCAGGCTCCTGGCACAGGGTGGTCGACTTGTTTAGGCACATTGAGATTCATTTCAATACACGCCGAGCTGTTTGACACGTTGGCACCGGCTTTGACAGTTTGGCAACGGCGCTCGTGGCTCACAACCGGCGCGGTCCTTGGGGCGAGGGAAGCAGGCAGATGTTGCTACAAAGTGAATGGTTCAATCACAGTTCTGGAGACGGTTCTAAGAAAATCTGCTTACACACAGCACAACCCTACATTAGCGGCAGTGGAAGCGGTGGAGTATAGCCAGTGTTGACTGACAGTATGAATTAAGCTTTTCTTTTTCTTTTTCATATCATTGCTGCAGAGATAGTGTAAATGCATCCAAATAGAAGTGAAAAAACAAAACACTTAACGTCTCGGCTGAGCTAGAAAATGGGAGAAATGGAATGCCCGTTTACGTCATTCTTGCTCCTGTGCCCACTCATATAGCCTCATGTAAAACCCAGCATTGGATTCAACCCTTTGCAGAGGAATTCAAGCAGCGTTGAAATTCCGGATGTCGCCTTAACTCTAGCGGACAGCCCCCCGCGGCTCGCCTCTCATCCACCTCAGATCTGTGAATCAGCAGGGACTCTGTCCATCTTCCCTCCTCCCCCCACCTCAACCTCATAAAGCGCTGGCATGGTCCAATTAACATCTCTCTCACATTTTCCACGTCCCGCCGCCGCATGCGAAGGGTGAGCCGGTCTGACAGGCGCGCAGCACACTAATGTTTCATCAGTGCCGTCACATCGGAGGCCCTTTCTTTGCACCGTGACACCGACAACTAGCTGACGTGACTCACCTCCCCTCTCTGTCAGGACACTACAAGACTTTTGAGTTAGTGTCCATATTACACTGAGAGCTGTATTTTCAGCCGGCGGATGTAATGTCTCTGAACACCAAAGGGGTAAAATATGATTAATAATTCCTGCAGGGTTTCACATGGAAAGGCTTTATATATTCTATTGTTTTAAACTCCATCCAGTTCCACAAAATAAGAGCATATTTTGTGGATGAGCACCTTGTTTTGATCCTGTACTTTCAATAATGCAACACTAGAGCTGCAACAGTCAATCAACTGTCAACAGTTTGGTCATTGATTATTGAGTTTGAGTGATTTCTTAAAGGAAAAACTATCGTGCTCTTTAATCGTTTTTCCTTTAGTGGGTTGTATAGGTAGTTGTGCATGAAAAAGATCCGCAGAGACAGAAGCTCCTCTCTCCCACAGTGAACACCGTTCCTGAAACGCCTCGTCAGCAGAGCTGTCTCTAATTCCGTGTCTTGTTGACATCGCGGCGTGTCGCCATGTCAGACATTTGCATAATGTATGCCTGGCGGCTAGTTTGGAAAGTAAGAATTGATTGAGCACAGCTGCTCGGTTGTTGTTGGCGGTGCTGGCTCAGGCGTGCGCGAGTTGACCAATCAGAACAGACTGTGTATTCAAGATGGGGGCCCTTAAAGAGACAGGAGCTAAAACCGAGCCTTTCAGACAGAGGGGGGGATACTGGAGAGTATGAGAAAACAGATGTGTTTTTGAGCATTTAAGCATGTAAACCTATTAAAGTAGTAACCCAAAATAAAATTATGAACCTGAAAATGAGCATGATATGACATCTTTTTTTTTTTTTTTCTGACTCCAGCTTCTTAAATGTGATATTCTCTGTTTATTTAGTCCTCTATTTCACTAAACTGAATATCTTTGTGTTGTGGACACAGTGAGATATTTGACGACATCATCTTTGGCAAACACTAATGAACTGTTTATAGACCAAATAACTAATTAACAATTAATTAAAGAATACAGCAACAAACATAATCCTTAGCTGCAACACTATGTTGCACACTGTAAGTCACTGTTCAACAATTTTGTCACATTTTTGGAGTAAAACTTTGTCTTCAACAGAAGTTTAACCTCAGCGCTGTCTTTGAACACACCTCCGATCTCCTGAACTTCCCCCCGTGTGAGACGCCGAACGTCTGCCAGTTTAGTCTGTGTATAATGTGGAGTTTGTGTGCCTAAAGCTTCGAGCGTAAATCTAGAGGGGGACAAATGTTATAAAGCACGAGCCCAGGTGAATAAAACGCACCTCCCGAATGTGACCAAAAGGCGTACCCGCCACCCCGACGCTTTCGAGCAGAGAACAAAATAAAATACTCGGAGGCAGCCCCGAGGATTCCAGGCAGAAACGCGCAGCGATTACATAATGACAGTTCATCCTTAAGAGCTATTTAAAAAAGGGAAAAGTCTCCGAGCAAACATTCACAAATGCGAGATGGAAACCAAAACCCCCCCTAATAGTACATTAACTATTCATGCGGCGTATTGGCAATCAAATGGCTCTGTTGTCATGGTTTGCTAAGACGTCCTTCACATAATACCCTGAACAAATATGCAGACAGAGAATATTTTGTGTCTACGTCCCTCTGCAGCTGCAGTTTTTCTCTCTTTTACGTCACATTTTCTTCTGATACGTCACGCTTTGAAGCCTCTGCATCTTTTTTTGTCTTGCCCACAGATAAATCAGACATCCTGCAAAAACTGATATTAGGCGTTGATTTCTAGGTTTCTGCATTATTATTTGTGAGTCATATGTATCACACTATGCAGAATCTGACTCGATTAAAAGCTTTCTCGCCATGCGGGGCAGAACAATGGTTCTATTCGATCCTGAAAACAGAGATGTGTGGCAGACTTTGTTGACATGTTGTGACATCCAGATGTTAGAGGTTGGTCTGCAAAGGCTGGGGAAATTGTGACTGCCCTCTTCTGGAGGTTGATATGAGCACAAATTGATTTTTTCCCCAGAATCCACTTAGCATGAATAACATATATTTTGAGAAATCTATACTCCCAAGTCTTCAAAAAAAAAAAAAACTACAGAAATTCAATACTATAATGAAAATGGCCACAAAAATGGTAAGCAAATGATCCATTAAAATCAGACAAAAAAACCTCAAAACTGAGGCAAACTATGTATTATTTCCTTTTCATTTTCAGTTAGCGTTAATTTGATCATTCATTTTGTTTTCCCCAGGCCCAAATCTCAATGCTCTGATGCCACAGCCTTATAAAAATGCTCCGTCACAATCTAACTTAAACTTCCTCTCGGAGTGCTGAGTGTTCTTCAAGGAAATGCTTTGCTGCCCATTTGTCACTGACAGTGCGAGCTGGAGATGAATCATTCGAATGCTGCTTTCACCCATACTAAAAGAAACCCACAGTGCAATAATGTCAGCCTGATGCAGAGTGCTGTGTGTCCTACTGTAAAGAAATGAGAGTCTAAATAAAAAGAAAGCAAACGCTTGACGACAACAAAGTCCAGAGAGACCAAATTAAAAGTATCAGACTGGATATTTTCTCTTTCTAAAAAAGGTACTGGCGAGCCAAGTTTGTTTGGTTTCAATCGAGGGAAATCTTTTTTTTTTGCTGAATGCAGGCAAATGAAAACTGCCTGCCAGTGTTGCTTGTGGGCAGTGCAGAATGCGAGGCACACAGAACTCAGCTGGCTGGTTTGAAGTCTGTTTGCAGGGTCAACCGCACACATCTTTGCTTTTGGCTGCGGCTGCGACTTCAGCAGGAAAGTTCACCAGTGTTGAACTTGCAAAGCCACAGTGCAAATTTGCTTCCCCCCAGGATGCAAATGTATTGATTGCCCCTTTTGCTGCGGGGGTGTGACCCCTCACACATGCACCCAAAAATCTGTTGAGTGCGACTTAACATCTTCGTCGGTCACATTTTCTTCTTGCATTTGATATAGATGAAGGAAAACACGGATGTCCACCTTGTAACCTGTTTACAATAATTTACATAATGTGTTAAGAAAAGTCAAAAATAATTATTGGGTACACCTAAATTAAATGGCCAGGTGCGCAACTAGGGTGAAAATAAGTCTGGAGTCATGTAGAGTGGAAGAATCGGGAGGTGATTACTCGCCACTGGTGATTTTGCAAAAGTGTGACCATGCCCTGAATTTCTTCAAATCAGGAGAAGCCAAATCCTTCCAAGGTTTTCTCAATTTCTGAATGATTACCATGTGGACCCTTTGACCACACCTACCCCGCTAATGAGCTCATGGAAGTCTCCTTCCACCTCTCGTCTCCTGATTGGTCATTGTTGCGTTTCTGGCAGCCTGGTTTAGTTTCCAGCAATTCAAGGTCTGTAAGTTGTGCTGATGATGACCTCATTTTTATTCAACAGTTTTAACAATACAACTGATTATTTTATTGCATTCATTTGGGGTCAGAACAAAGGTGTTGAGTCTGTATGATTGGCCTGAATTGCAACACTGCTAACATGGAGGTAAAATAGATAGGAGGCAAAGAGAAATGCTGAGTATTGACTCGCTCGATATTAAGCTCGGAATTTGATCCATGAAAGAAAATGTCCCCATTGAAAGACGATACTGTTGGGGGTGTTTGACAGCCGGAATATCTGTCAATAATCTCTATCTGGATTAATATGATGGAGACAAGTGCACTTTATTGATGTTTGGATAACAGACATTAGCAGTAGCAGCGGCCTGATCAATGCAGGTAGCAGACTCAAAACAATCTAACTGAAAAATCTTTACTGGAATCAGTTTAACTGGACAGCGGGTCATATTGAACCTAACAGGTGAAAGCAGGAAAATATCACACATGACGGCAGAAAATTGGACTTGAAAGTCGATAACTTTGGATCTTTAGGTCTTAAATGGCAAGGCGCGGCAGTTCATGTGCATTTTTACAGTAATATCTCCATAGAGACACTGGATGGAGAAATGCTTTTTTTTGAAGATGGTGTCAAATTCAGGGTCTTGTTTACAGCAGCAGCAACATAAGGTATGAGAGTTGCAGTCTGGGAGATTCTTGCAACAGCCTTTTTGATGCAAAACTGGTGCAAAGACTTAATTTTAAGGAACGATTTTGCCCATAAAATCAGCACGGTGTCTCTTTATTTCCTCTTCACAACCCAACTTTCACAAGGCAGCACTCCTCTCACCCTCGATCGGCCCTCTTCAGGCTACCCATCACTTTCCTCTTCAACTTATTCCAAACGAACAGCTGCTGCTGCCATAAATTTACAATACGTTTCCTGCATGTTTGATGCCCGAGCGCGATAACTCATTTCGGGGCGCGTACGTGAGTGTACATTCCCATAAGGCTTGAATGATTTGATGACACATTTCATCCATCATTTATCTTCGTAGACCATACAATAACATCGCGCCGCGGCATTAGAAGCAGGGGATTATTTTTACCCTTATCGCGTGCGCGGATTTGGAAGAAGATGGAATCACTGACACGATTGCCTTCTCAAAGCTTTAATTCTTACTTGCGGAAAGAAAACAAGTCGGTCTCGGCTGGCATACAGAAACAGTGAAGGACCTCTTTCTGTTCGCTATCTGTGGAGAGACTGTTAATGTTTGGTGGAAAGCATGATTCATCTTATGAATGGCTCTTTGAATGTGCCGTTGGAACACTAATCCACTGTTCTTTTCCCTGTCTAGTCTGCCTCAGATATGATTGAAAACACAATGGTGGCCATCACGCTGGAGCCACTTGGGGTAAACCATTCCTGTATGGGCCATTACTTCATGATGCATCTAGCTTTCTTTTTACGATTGATTTGAAATGATTTAGAGAAAGGGCTTTGGTTTCCCCTCCCCCGATCCATGAAGTTGGGTGGGCATCAGGCGCAAAGATGCCCTGACATTTTATCTCCAGTTTTGGTTGTGCTCCAAAAAAATACTCCAATTCCCATAATGCAGTAGCTCTTTGTTTGAGCCTCTCCAACTGCTAAGCGCCCATGTCTGTGAAAACACTACCCCTCTATTCTGAAGCAGACGCTCGCAGTTAGTCACCGAGCCTAAAGGGAGTTAGCTCACCGCGGAAGATATTACACAACTGTTTCACAGGCTGAGCAGTGGTCCTCTGTGGCGCGTAAACTGAACTCCATCTTTAAAACGTGTGAGATGCCCCTTAAACGCACGTTAAAGCAAACCCGTGTGTCCAATTTTGAAGTCGACGTCAAATCAGCAAACTTTATCTGATCAAAAATAGTCCAAAACTGGCCTTTCAGCACCCGAACGGCAGGGATGGGTGGCTGAAAGCTTTCACGGTTTTAAACTCTCATCTATAATTGAGCTTGGTTTGACAATTCGTTTTTTGGCGTCGCCACCAACCTGCCACCATGCTGAGAAACACGCGCCGCTTAAGATGTCTGCTCTGCAAGCGAGCGCACTGTAATGACTGATAATTGCACAGTTGTTCACACTCGAGCTGACACAACACTTCAGGGCAGGGTCTGCGTAACTGGCGTCAGATCAGGGGAATCCATTATTTAACGCGTGCACGCCTGCCATCATGGAGTTACCGTAGCAGCCGACATCACACACGATTCAAACGCTGGAGTCTGTTTGTGAGCAAAGCAGACATTTTCCAGCGTTGCCGTCTTCAGTGAGATTAATAATGGTGTATTTAGCTCGGTGCCCTTTTCAAACAAGGAAACATCCAGAGGCTGGCCAAACAGGTGTACTATTATATCAACAAACAGTGTCTAATAAGGGTGCTGAGGCCACCTTTGTCCTTTCAGAACATTTGCAGTTGGCGTTTGATTGCTCTCAGGCAGGTGTTGACCTGTGTTTAAGGGGATACTCCATTTTGTTTTTTCAAAAAGGAAAACCTGCCAGTCCCTGATGCGAGGAGGAAGCGGAAATCAAAACTTCTCATGGGATAAATGTTCATTTGTTATGGTGATTACTGGAACAGCACGTAGTCTTTTGGTGATGTTGAGTGGGGATTGACAAATAAAGCGTTACTAGGGCTGATACGGATCAAGGGTATTTGGATATTTGGAACTGTAACAATAAAAATATCTTCACTTCAGAAAATGTCAATAATCACTGATGGAATGTAACAACATAACTTAAAGGGTAACTTCACCAGTTTCACACATTCAAATGTGTTTACAGGTCATAACAAGTACTGCTGCATGTGTGAAAAAACGAGTATAAAGCCTTTTGTGGCTCGAGAGGAAGCTGCATGTCATCTGATGAAATCTCCAGTGTTATCACTCAGTGGCTACGGTGCATTGTGGGTAATGTAGGCAATAGGTCGTGAACAGGAAGCGTGGAATGAAATAAAGCCTTAACTCTGATTCTGCTGCATCTATTTTGTCAATTTGTTGCTAGACACTAGACTAGTGGACTGCTTTTTAAAAAAACCTGGTGTCTACATTACCCACAATGCAATTCTTTAGCCACAGAATGACATTACTGGGGGCATTTCATGAAATAGCATCCAGCTTACTCTGGATCCACAAAAGGTTTCATAGTATTTTTTCTGATAACCAGTCTGTCTTTTGTGTCTGATAAAACTTTTAAATGGTGCTTTTCTCTTTTGGTTGGACTGACTAAGCAATTCCAAGGCTTCTCTTTTGTCTCTGCTAGCTTGTTATTGGCTTGAGTCATACTCATCAAAATCAAAAACTACTGAAGAAAAGAATCATTACCTGCTATCCATTTGAAGCCGAAACATTTTTTTTATTCCCCCAGTGCAGCTGGCGGGCTATTATTTATTTATTTATTTATTTCCCATATGTTGTCATACAAACTCAGACTGTTCCGAGTGCTGGACAAAACTGAGCCATTTCCTGACCAGTAAATCTCAAATTCAAGAACCATCATGGCCTCCTTGAACTCCGCCAGTTGCCTCAGTGTGCTTTAACAATGTCCAAGGAAGCGATGAATCAGACTGCTTTTAGAGCTAACACACACACACACACACACACACACACACACCTTGTGTTGTGGCCTTCAACACAAAATGCCATGCCTCGGTTACTGCTTCAGTTGAAATGGTTAATTCAGAGTTTCTGTCAGTAAATATGTAGCGCCCAGCCCTGCACATGTCAGCTGTGGGGAAAAGTGAGTGATAATGGCTTGCACATGGGAACAGATTACCAACCTAAAGACAAGATTGACATGATGGATGGATGGATGTTCAGCAGGGGGTGGGTCCTCTGAGACCAATGCCTGGAGGGCACGCCACGCAAGCCCAGTGCAAACCACATATTGTATTCATGTTGGCATAATCACCCGAATCCTCAAGTGCAGTCCAGTGTTGAAGCCAGTCGGGGAGTTTCTGACGACCAGCTAATCATTCAGGCAAAAAAATCTGAACATTTGCTCGATAAAGCTTGTAAATGTGAGAATTTACACGTTTTCTACTGCTCAAGTTATTGCAAATGGATTCCAGAGCACTGTGATGGACATGTTTTACTCATTTTTGGCATCCTATAGATGGAAAGGTAACGGGAACTGCTACGGATGTCCCCTGGCAGCAATTAAAAAAAGAAAAAAAAAGGAAAAAAATCATCAAAACTTCTCCCTCAGCCCAGTTTTTTTTCCTCAACATTTGCATGTTGTCTGCATCAATGTCAGAGCCCACAGCAGCCTCCCTGTACTCCAGCCCTCCTGTGAAATCATCCACACCTTTTTTTTTTTTTTCCCCCTCCACACACTATATCCCAACAACATGCCACTGAATCACATGACACTTGCCACCTAAACATCCGCACAACACATCAGAGAGGTGATCACCTTGCAAAATAATAATAAATAATAATAAATAAATATAAAATGCAACGCTGGGGACTGGCAGCCATACAGTTTTCTCCCTGTGCTCACCAAAAGCCAGTCAATGCAACATTAACAGGGACAGCTAAGCATCTGGCACTTGGCTCAGGCGTCTTTCCACACACACACACACACACACACACACACACACACACGCGACTGTCAGACATTCACTCAAAAAGCGTCTTTGGCGTTTTTTTCTTCTTTCCCTCGCGCTACGGAGAGCTGGGATGTGGCGCGGGGAGAGAGAGGAGCTGCAGTCAGTGAGTGGACTCCTGTTTCCTGCAGTGCGCGTAAATTTCTGTCTGGCTACACTGGTGCGGCACGCGCATCGGAGGGATCGGATAGCCTCCAACTCCCACTCCGCTACAGCAAAGCACCGTCGTATCATTCAGGACTACACCGAGGCGCTGTGTGCAACAACACCCCAGGTGGAAAGACAGAAGCGCGCGTCCCCTCATTACAGCCACCATAAAATAAAAAAATATATATATTTTAAAATAATAATAATAAAAAAAACGCCTGAGACAAAGTGCGCATTCTTCTACTTCCACTTCTTCTTTTTCCTCCCTCGACCTTTTTCCCCTTCTGCCCAAGTGCCCAATTCCACGGAGGCGCAGTAGAAAATGCGCACACGGTCAGTCCGCACATGCCCCCCTCTCGCGCACAGCGCTCCTATTTATTTACCAGCTCTCTTTTTCCCAACACAGCACGCTATAGGCGGGGGCGCCACAGACAGTCACGCGCACAGGTGCAAAACGCACAAAACTTAACACTCGCGACGCAGAAAAAAAATATTTAAAAAAAAACAGCGCAAACTTCTTTTTCCTCGCTTACCTGTCCGCGTGCACTCTCCCGGACACGCGTGGCAGCTGGTTGACGGCGAGAAAGACGCACGAGTTCGAGTTTGCTCCTCATTCCTTCCTTTTTTTTCTTTTCTTTCTTTTACCTCGGTCTCCCGTTCAGCTTCCTCCCCCTACACCCGCTGTCATCCTCTCCAGGGCAGAGCTTTGACTGCACGGCTTGCGGAGAGCCGATACTCTCTCTTTCCCCCCCGTGTGAGTGTATGAGTGTGTGTGTGTGTGTGTGTGTGCGGGGAGACGGGACGAGCGAGCCGAGCCGGTGCTTGTGTGCGCATCTCTCCTCCGAAGCATCCCCTCCAATCCTGCCCGGCTACTGCGGCGGCTCGGGCCGAGGAAGGCGCCCGATTGGTCGGTTTTCAGATCAATCCCGGGGCTATCAGGCTCGGACCGGCCCTCCCCGTGCTTCCCTTCCACCTCTCTCTCTCTCTCTCTCTCTCTCTCTCCATTATCTCGCTCTCCTCATCTGCTCCTCTCTCCCTCTGTTAACACGTGATTATATAAGATAGTGATCGGGAAGATACGTGATCCCGATCTTCATTTTCTAACACACACACACAAAGTTCCAGACACAGCCTACCTTCTCTGACTGTCCCAGTAGGATGCAGAGCTCCAACAAAGAAAGAAAAAACTCTGCTTATATTCACGTTTTTTTTTCTTTTACTCACTTTAAATTAAAAATGAGGGGAATTTACCATCTAATAACCTTATGAAGTGAACCCCGAGTGTTCAGCCATTTATTTGAATATCACTGTAATATTTTTTTGCTTGTGGAAAACCGGTATAAAATACTCTTGGAGGTGGTGAGGGGAAGCGACTGTTTTTTTTTCATTTTAAAAGCATTAGAGACTCTGGCTGAGACTATAGGCAGCAAATCACGCTGACATTCAGAACTGTGGGAGCTGCGCGCAGAATATTGCACAGATTTTTTTTTTTCTTTTCTTATTTTAGCAGCCGAACTGTTCGAAACACTTTTACTCCCGTGCCAAATACTGTGTTTTTTTTTTCTTTTTTATGTCACGCTTCTGTTTAGTCTCTCTATTTGAAGTTCTTTTTTTTTTTCTTTTAGACTGACTGAATAAATAGTCGTTTCGATCAACATCCAGGATATATTGAGCTAAAATGTCAATAAATAAAGGATGGGTTTAACCTGTGTACCTGTGAGGTGTCCCAAACAAGTATTATTGGATCATTCCACAACGTTGCCAGTCTCTTGTCCCAGTGTTCTTGGTATGAAATGTACAATCAGAAAACACTGATAAAAACCCACGTAGATGAGGTCAAAACATAGAAACAGATAATGTTTTGTACCATTTTCAACAGAGTACGTGCCCAGAGAGTATTAGAAAAAAATGCCACATTCTGTTTTATCTGCCTCACACTGTGTCCCAACTTTTTACCGCCGCCAAAGAGATTACGTTTTTGACCTGTGTTGGTTTGTTTGTTGGTTTGTCAGCAGGATAACACAAAAACTGCTCAGCAGATTTCCACAAAACTTCGATGGAAGATGATTCGGGCCGCCCAGAATAGACCCAGTTAAGTTTTGGTGCGGATCCAGGATATGTTTCCTTTAACATTGTGAGAAATTGTGTCTTTTGACATTTTGTGAATTTATCTGTGGATAATGCATGGATTTTAATGAATGTAGGTGGCTGAAATCTACGAGCGAGTACAGTTCGATGCAAAATCAGGATCTGGCGGATTTACATATGTTTTCTCAGAGTCACAGTCTTCTTTCAGACGCTATACAGCAATACAAAGGGACAGAAATCAGCTAATCAGATAATGTGGATTCAGAAAAGGATGCAGATGACAATTAGGCCCGATCGAATTAAAGAGGACTGTTGGGCTTTGGCGGAGGTCTGTGCTCTACTGAGTGCCATTCTAGTTTGGAACTGAGCATGTGATACAAGCAACTAGTGAGCACTTTACAGCCTAGTGTGGTAGCTAATTTAGCTCATTAGGACCTGGGATATCAGTATAAGTATGCTGACTGACTGAGAGATTCAACAATCCATTCATGTGCAGGCCTTACTTTAGTAAGAGGAAGGGCTGCTGGGACGGAAAGGGTTATAACCGGAGTAAAACAATGAGGGCAGGCTCACCAAAACTTGGAATGCAGTACTTTTTGTTGTCTTCCTCTACTTTGAAGGGAAAATGATGTTTGTGCTTCAGAAACTTTGCTTTAAAATAAATAACGGACAGACTTGAGGAACAAAATAATTGGGCAAAGACAATTCATGTTTTTTTGGGCGGATGGTATATTTTTTTCTCCCAAATCTACACATGTGGAGTTGAAGCAGTGTCGTCTGTGGTTGATTTTTATTTATTTATTTTTTTTCAAAAGCTTTAGACATAAATAGTCTAAGAGTCAAATATCCTTTAAAAACATTGACTGTCTTTCATGAGGTTTTTTTTGAGTCATGACGAGCTGAGCGTTACTTTCATCCCCCAGAATCTTAATAGCGCCAACAGCGAAGCACGACCACCAATTACTCCGGCGAGTTCAGAAGAGTTAGGAGAATTAGGAGAGTGAGGTCAACATCTAAGCAGTGGCATTCAGGGAAAATAGGCTGTAGATTCATAGCGTTTCATTCGCTCCTATGGCCTCGCCTAACAAGCGAAAATGTTGATCTTCAATAGTTCAGATGGATTTTGCATATTATTTTCGGGCTTTTGAGAGCACAACTTTATCAGAAAAAAAGTTCTGGGCACAAAAGCTCCTCATCATATTAAAGGGATATTCCGGTGTAAATTTAATCCATGGTCTAACACACCATGAAACTGTGTTAGACTCCCTCTCGCGAGATCAAGTTAGCAGACCGCTAATTTACGGAGTTTTATCAACCTCAGAAACGACCGCACGACAACAATACACTGCAGTAAATGGATCCAAATATAAACCGCCACCAAAAAGCCACAAATAATGCTCAGAACAGCACCAAACTTCAGCAACAGTACAAATAGAGTCTCAGCACATAGTCCGGGGCATTAAAACTCCACTAGCTTAGCTGGATTTCTACTGAAAAGCTGACTAAATTTACCTCTCTTCTGCAGCAGCTTCCTGTTGACGGAAAGTCCCGATGAGTCGATTACCGAGTGCAGTAGAGTTCCGCGGCTCATGGGTGAAAATGTATGATTATGAGAGTTGAACTCTGTTTTTAGCTTCCCAATAGAAATCCAGCTAAGTTACAAGACTAAACAACAACTTTTAACCCAAAGTGGGATCTTTTTCTAAACCTAACCGAGTGTTTTTGGTGCCTAAACCAAACCACAACCGTTTGACAACGTTATCAACAGTCTAAAATCATAATGTCATGATATGTGAACTGTTTGTCGGCAAGCTTTATTTTGAAAATCTAACTGTACATTAAATTGTATGTATTACTGCTAACTTGACGCCAGAGCAGTAGGTAGAGTGCCACAGTTTGAAGCTAAAGAACACTGACCAAGCTGCTGTATTTGACGAGTTGGGAATAAGAACGTGTTGGTGACGCACATCCATCCAATAACCAGAATAAATACCGGCGATATACGTTTCTGCAAAACCCCAGATATGTTGAAACTTTCACATTTCCTTATGTTGCAAACTCGTATTTCTTTAGGTACAACATATCATGTTGTGACAACACAGTGCTTGTCATCTGGTTAGGTTAAGGCACAAAAAACACTTGGTTAGGGTAAGGAAAAGATTACATTTTGGCTTTAAATGTCCGTTTTTGTTCGCCCCGCCTACAAGGCTGGCGGTCTCCTCAAAAAAATATCCAGAGGTTTCACATTCACAGTTGCTGATATGCTTTCTCGGACCGTGTTCATAGGCTTGGCGGCCTTCTCACTGGCAATTCCATCACCACCAGCCCCTCCACCTCATGATATGATGATATGTTTGGATGTATCTTTTTTTTTATTTCTTCCAGGCATCTATTGATCAACATACATCCAACTGAAAGTCTTTGATTCTGTCTATCAACTTTCAATCCATTTCCATAAAGAATTTAAGCATCTAATAACCAATGCTTCCAACTACTCAGCCCACTCTTTTCACCTCTTTCTACAGTACAAACCTCTGTTGACAGTCAACAGGGTGCATCCGTAGTCAGCTGTTGCTTTGAGTGTGCATGAGTGATGCACTGGGGCGTTCAATAAAGAATGACATTTTGTTTTGATCCATGTTGCAAAAAATGCTTCACACTGCTCTCTGAAATTCAAAGCTGGGCCTGCGACCATGTATGCATCCTCGAAAACACTTTCCCACTCAAGCAGCTACACATGTGGTGTCACAGACAGTCTGTCGCAGGGCCTGTTCCCCCCAGGGAGCATTTCAATGATGTTCGGTGTCTGGCCATAATCTTACCAGGGACTGAATGCACAGACTCACAGTCGCAGCATGGACCCGCGATATCCAGTCGAAACCTTGTTTTTAAGCACCGCAGATGTTCCTCTGCAGGCCGACACATAAAGCTGTGATCCCCAGTAACATTTTTCATGAGGATAAAACTTGCTGGGGCAGAAGTGGCATGAAGTAATCCTAAGTATCTATTCCACACAAAGGTATGGCTGTTTTTTTTCTGACTCCTTCTCATTAAACTAGCTCAAACATACCAACTCAGAGGTAAATAACATACCGTTTAACTGCTAAATGTTGTCATCCTTGTATGTGATTCTACAGTAAAAAAGCAAAAAAAATAAATAAACAACAACAGCTGATGGAGATTTATCATGCCTGTTGAATTTGTCATGTTTTGGCTTTGGTAAGAAATATCCTCATGATATTTTTTTTGAAAATATCCATATCATCACTCTCACAAATTTCCAGATGTTGCACTCTCCCTTTAGACATACTGTATATATCCGGTGTTTTATCATTTACAAATGTTGAAACGCAGTCAGCGTTCACTGCCTTTGCAGCCCGTTTGAGACACACGACACGTTTTGTGAAAAAGTCAATAATGTTATGTATGACGCGTATAAATGTGAACGTATCAGCAGTTTGCGGAAACATAAACTGCCGACATTTCATGCGGGTGACTGGTCCGGTGGTCTGGCCCCACCATCCGTCAAACAGCCACACGCAGACCTGCAGCTCCTCATACATTTAAAGCAGACCCACAGCGGATGATCGAGATGGTAAAACAGCGATGCGACCTGGTCCCAGCCTCGTGCTGGTACGTGCTGCGGGGTGCACAGCCGCCGTGTGACGGGCGAGGCCGAGAAAATCCCAGAAAACAGCAAAATATCAAGAAATGAAGGAAATACGGAGAGCGCAACACATTTCTAGCGTGTTATAAGTGACGATTGAATGAAACTCCTGCACAGTTTACCTTTTTTTTTTTTTTTTTTACATTTTGAGATTGTGAATTAAAGGATGATGTCATTGACCTGTTGAATCCTTTAAAGAGAATGCTCCCCCAAGTCATGTTCCGTACCTGGATACCACACTTGCTTCCATTATTGTGCACCACACTTGAATGGGTGCAGATTATTTTGCAATTATACCGCGACCACAACAAATATTGTGGTTTGGCGTCTCAAGGCGTACAGAAGGACGCCTCAGAATGCATCCCCATACTCCTTGCTCGCGCGATGTCACATCGTGACTGAAACGCCATTGTTCAAACTGACTACAAGTAAACAAACAGATGATGTTTTGATGACAGGCCGGAACAAATGATGGCATCGCGGGCAATGATATTAATGTCAAGGCGGGAGATTTGCTCAGCATCGCTTGCATAATGTCTAGACTGGGTGAAAAATCAAATGACACAGTTATCCAGTCTTCCACAAAACATTAGTCTTCAAAGTCATTCATAATCTCAGTCTCTTTGTACTCACAGTCGTGCTGTACATTCTCAGCTCGGGCCACACTTTCCTTTTCTTGGGTTTCAAAATAGCCCAATTACACTGTTTTGAACTCTTTTTTTCGGTAGGTTGCTCTTATCCTTGACTTTCCCCCTCTCTCCGTCTCTCCCTCTCCTTTTGTTTCTGTCAATCAATTAGTCAGTCTGTCAGTCAGCCGCTCTCTTTCTACCTCCCGCTCCTCCACCGCTCCTCCGTCCGCGCAGGCACACGCATTCACATTGCTCGCGTACCCTTGGGCAAACTGTTGAGTCTGCCTATGAATTCAGCCATGCTTTTGCTCTCTCTGGATCCAAAGGGAAACATAATGAATAATGAAGAGAGCGGTGAGCGGGGCGGGTGGGGGAGTGGGACGAGGAGATGGGCAGCATGAGAGCGAGAGAGAGAGAGAGAGGCCCTTCAGGACCAGGACACGGTGGGGAGATGGAGGGAGGGCAACTTGTTAGTGTTCGCCCATCAATTAGGCCGCAGAGGAGACTTGGAGAGAATGGAAGGTGATGCGTCATGAACGAGGGGAGGGGAGGAGAAGGCGGCGGGGGTCTATATACTAAAGAGTGCTTGCTTAGGAGACAGATTAGGCATCAGAGACGAGGAGGCGAGCGGCGAGATGAGAGTGAGGAAGTGGACGAGGAGAGGCAGGGGTCTCGAAGACGTCAGAGGCTCCTCAGCACACTGCCTCCAGCATCATCTATCATCCAGGCCTAGTTCTCCCTGCCAACACAACTGTGTCTCTGGTCCACAGCCAGAGTTGGCACCCAGCTTCAAACACGCTCTAAAGTGGATGTGCTCAGTGTATTAAAAAAAAAAAAAAAAAGTAATGACTCTCCTTGAAGCTGCATAGGTGTTTTCCTTTCTCGAAAGAAAGGAGAACTGAATCATACTTCCTGTTACTCAGACTTTTTGTTCCTGCCAAATTTTATCATCGTTAATGTTGGCTATATATATTTCTGCAAACCACGGATGTGAGGAAACTATTGATTTCTTATATAGGTTACATTTTTCAATCATTAATCGTCGTTATGTTCTGGTTATGTGTAGGCACAAAGACCACTGGGTCAGGTTAGGAAAAGATCAGGTTTTGGCGTAAAATACTCCCAGATTTGACGACGCAAACACGGCTAGAAATGTCCCAATTTCGTGTCAGAAATATAATTTGTTTTGTCTCCAAAAACATGTCTGGAAACCGTTCCAACGTCTCGTTAAAAATATCCAGTAGTTTAACACTGACGAACGTCGAAACGCAGTCTTGAACTGTGGTCACTGGCTTGGCAGTTTTCACATTTAACTCCACCACCTCCACCTCCCGATATTATATATGTGTGTATATATATATATATATATATATATATATATATATATATATATATATGTGTATATATATATATATATATATGTGTATATATATATATATATATATATATATATATATATATATGTTTATGTACATATTGGCTTAAAATGTCTGCTTTGATTGCCACAAAAACAACTTAACGTGTCGCAAGATCTCGCCGTAAACTCCCTTTTTTGTTGCCACAAACACTGGATAGAAATTGTCCTGAGGTCTCCTTTAACATATCCAGTGATTTCACACATAAACATGTTATGCTATGTTATGTGATATGACACATATTGCATGAGTGTCAATACGGCGCAGTCCAAATGTGGGTTGCAGAAACATTTCCTGCCAACATGTCTTTCTGCCGACAGGGCCGGTGTGACACGAGTATCTGCTTTAAATGCTAATGCATGTGTCTCTTCTTCATGCCCATCATCTCGTTTGCCCCTCTCGTCAGAATGATTGCTGCTGGTGTCTGCACAAATTCAGGGGAAGCTGTTCCCTGCCGTTCACTTCAGCACTTTGTGAAAAGTCAGCCTAATCCCTGCGAGGTGGATTATTCTGCAAAATTGCCAATAAAACAATTGGTGAAGTCGCTCTCGTAGGGGTTGTTCATATCCAACCAACTGGTTTTGGAGTCGATTCATGCTGATTTGCATGCATATGCAGCTTCAGGGAACTGTTTTTGGTTGTTTGGTGCACTCATAGAACCTGATTGTGATTCAGGCCTCACAAAATGTATTTGTTGCCTTAATCCTAACCACAGACGGGACCCAGGATGCAAACTCTGGTGTCAGCTGTCAAAGTTGTGAGCACTTCAACACCTCCCACGTTGTTCTGCGCGGAGCAAGCATCTAGCACTTCCTTCGCTTGAAAAAACTGCCAGTTGCCAGGGAACATAATACAGGTGGAGATTACATTTCTTATCACGACATAATTGATTTTTGGCGAGTGTGCCTCGTGGCTCAGACCAACAATTAATGCTTGCTTTCCGAAATGATTCACATTAATGATACCTACACACAATGTGACTGGTGTGTATCCTGTCTGACCGGGACATCCCAATCAGTATTCTACCAGCCACGATGCAAGAGCTATGATTGGTTCTCATATTTGAACATTTCTTGCCAGTGGTCACCGGCACTTCAGTGATGCGGAGGCTGTTTCTTTAAATTAAATAGGGACATCCAATCACCTAGAACCTCACATCGAGGTAGAAGGCCACGGCTCCGTTCTTATTAATACTGCATGTCGGTCAAAGAAGGCTTTACAGACTGTGGACATCTTGCAGATGCACGGTGCATTAGTCAGACCATGAGGATGTGCGTGTCACGGTGGAAACATGCTATAGGTGGAAGAGAAAACTTTGCACTAAAAGCTGACATCCTTCGAGAGTGTATCACACTCAACCTCCTGTCAGTCACATCACAACCATCCGCAGTCGTTTGCATCTTTATTAGTAATTAGTAACATGACTTGGGACAAACTAGCGGTTAAATGGTAGTAAACAGGCTATGACACTGGTACACTGAGACTGTTTATTGACCTGGCCGATTATTCGGATCAATATTCAGCAAATTTTTTTTTGGTCCCATAGACTGTCTAAAAATAGGTGACTGACCCCTCTCCCATTGCCAGGAAACAAGTCATCACAAATATACTGGAAAAAAAACAACAGCAGAGCAGAGGGAAGAGGAGGATCCTTCACTTAATCAAACTGTATCCAGAAGACTTTTAAGCAAAAATATGTCGACATTGTCATTTCCGCCTGTGACTACCTGCAGTAGACGTGGGAGTAAATATTGGTTTCACACGGATGCCGATCACTCGTCGAGTCTAAAACGTAGTATGAGATTTTTTTTTTTTTTTACTTTTACTGCAAATATACATTGGTTTGATTACTAATAACCTATATCGCTGCAGCCCTGAGAGAACCCCTAATGGTCGATCCCTTGTACAAAGTGCATGGAGATCACTGATAGTTTATTCATGAGCGCCAGGAGACCTTCCTCGCACATACAGTATGCGAGTGTGAAACTCTGTAAACACAAATGCTCCCCCTTAATGACGAGCTGCATAGTGCTTTAAGGGGTTACTCAGGTATTGATCCGAAGGGCCATTTCTCTGCATGATGTCTATTTCCCTGATGGCTTTTTAATGACAGGTCAGTAAATCATTTTGCCAGGGGGGCTAATTGCTGAAGAGCCCTTTTTAACGAAACGCGGAGGTTACAGTGCGCTCTCCGGACAAGTTTGCAAGCGATTCACTTGGACATTTTTTTTTTTTTTTTTCGCGGTGTACCACATATTCAGTGTGGGTTTTCTTCTTTAAATGGTGCAAGCTGGTTTTTGTGGACCCTCCATATATAAGAGACATTTGGTCAATTAATCACAGCTAAGCAGAACTGAGGGATTATGCACTTGAGTGAATCTCATTTCAAGCTGCTGGTTCGGGTGGGTGTGTGCGCGGGCACCGCTGTGGACGCAGACAAATGGCGGAGGCAGCGGGCTCTGCTGGAGCCGGGAGACACATATCAGCGGGGTAGGACTGGGAATTTGTTTGCCTCACGCAACACAATTAATTTATATGAGGTTGACGAGCATCAAGGTTACACCGCGTCCCACCATTAAAAATCCATATACGAGTCACTCCATAGTGGAAAATACTGTGAGTACTGTTACCCCTGAGCACTTCCCCAGCCAAAACAAATTGCTGCTCAGGAATCAAACAAATAGTTGTTTTTTTTTCTTTTTCTGCTGAGTCTGAAAACATATTGTTTCCTTGTTAGAATGCATCAAACGCCTCGCTGAAGAATATGTGGCCTCTCAAAGGCCAGCCGTCTCCTACATGCACAATGGACTGCGGAGAAGTTAAAGATTTCTACAGTGTAGATACAGATTAAGATTTTTAACAGCTTCATTTTTTTTTGTAAAGGTTACCTTTAAATGGGAAAACTTAAACTTCATATTTTAGTTTTTCTTACCTCATAAAAACGGCGGATGAATGTGTTTTTCGTCTTAAGATTCACAAGGGTTTCACATTTCCCGATCCACACTTTACACTCTCATTAATTATGAATTCTCAAGATCTGCTTGACAATACAAACACACAAGCACTGCCGGGTGAGAGGGAGGGGAGAATGTCAAGAGTCAATCTGTTTTACACAGGAGGAGGGGGGGAGTTTACAAGCAGCTTATTTACATCCAGCCCTGTGCGCATGGTGGAAAGAGTCAAACCATCAGAGAGACCCAAAGAGTGTGTCACATCCGACACAAAATATTAGCCGTGTAATTGGAGAGATAACAACTTGAAGAACTGACAGGAGGACGAACAAAAAAGATCAATCCTGTGACAGAATATTCTCATTGGCTGTCAAATCCATGTTTATTTGCACTTGTGTATGGAGTGGCGCCATCCCCGTTGCTCCGAGAGACGACTAAACGCAGGAAATGGTGTGAGTGGAGAGACACCGTCGAGAGCCATAGCCCCTAATGGGCTGGGTGCACTCTGACTGAACGATGGAGCAGCTGCTAATGAAAACAAGAGGCGCAATTATGGAAGTGGGTCAGGACATTTAAATCCTTATTAAAGTAAGGACGACTTCAAAAGTAAATGTATGATTTTCCATTTGAAACATCAGCTTAGCTCATAAAATAAAGAAAAAAATTCTTAAAAAATCAAATCACTGCTAAAAAAAGTGTTTTTTAGATGTCTTTTTTTCTTAATGTAACATAATAAACTGACTTCTGACAACCATATGAGACACACTGCAAAAACTATGGCCGCAGATGCTCACCTTGGTTTTTTCGCTATTTTTAAAACAGTAAGAAGGCTCGACACAACATGAAACTTTGCTGGTGGTATCACCAGGGTCTCTACACATGAACATGAGCATTGAGAACATTGTTTGTGTACACAGAGTTTACTAAAAAGAAGGTTGTTGAACAACTCACGTTAGCAGTAGCTCGTTCCGCTCGCCGCCGTCCTGCCATCCTGCCATCCTGCCAGTCCAATCCGGCAACAATGCGACGTGATATCTCACGTGACTTTTCCTGCTTTTTATTTCAGTATTGTTTCTTATATGAGGCTCCTTTTTCATCTTCAAGGTCAATATTGTTTTTCGCTAATGACAAAACAATTATCCGTGCATTTATATGGAACTAAGCTTTAGGAGCAGGCCACCTTAACTGTCCTCCAGGTTAAGACGCATTCAGAGAATGACACTTCTCACTGGCAGGACGGCGGCGAGCGGAACAAGCTACTGCTAACTTGAGTTGTTCAAAAACCTTCTTTTTAGTAAACTCAGTGCACACAGACCATGTTCTCAATGCTCGTGTTCATGTGTAGAGACCCTGGTGATACTACAAGCAGTGGCGTGCGCAGACTTTTTGAAGGGCAGGGGCGAAAAGAAGGGCACTTAAGCGTGCTTTTTGGCTCCCAAGAGGACACTTTAGCGTGCGTTTTAGCTCCCAAGAGGGCACTTTAGCATGCGTTTTGGCTCCCAAGAGGACACTTTAGCGTGCGTTTTGGCTCCCAAGAGGGCACTTTAGCATGCGTTTTGGCTCCCAAGAGGGCACTTTAGCATGCGTTTTGGCTCCCAAGAGGGCACTTTAGCACGCGTTTTGGCTCCCAAGAGGGCAGTTTAGCACGTGTTTTGGCTCCCAAGAGGGCAGTTTAGCGCATGTTTTGGCTCCCAAGAGGGCAGTTTATCATGTTTTAACCAGCCAAGGGGGCAGTTTAGAGTGTTTTGCCAACCAAGAGGGCACTTTGGCGCACATTTTGGCTCTCAGGAGGGCACTTTAGCGCGCGTTTTTCAACAATTGGGCCCCCCCTCACCCCTTGTGCACATCACTGACTACAAGCAAAGTTTCATGTTATGTCGAGCCTTCTTAGTGTTTTAAAAATAGAGATTTTGATGCTAACATAGCATTTGCCCCTAGCACTCCCATTGAAAATTATTTTAAACAGAAAACGCATAAGCACAACTTTTCAAACAGTATATGAAGAAACGTAAAGTTGTAACATAAAGAGGCGAGTTTCAACTTATCCCTGATTTTACCGAAAAACACACATCATCAGGATTTATTCTGGGGCTCGGGTTGTAATGACACGACCAAAACCATGATTTACCTCAACCAGTGTGATTTTAGCTCAGTCTAACTTGATGAGTCCTGTGCACAGTGCAAAACAAGCATTGCCAGAGAACATAATCCATGAAGCAATTATGTTTCCCTCTAAACAGCCAAAACCGTTTAGTACCACATAAATATTTTTTTTTGGGACACATAGTTGAAAAATGTCCAGAAATGTTTTGACAAATCGGCACATTTGAGAAGCTTTAACTGGCAAATATGTGGCTTTTTTGCATCATCATTGGCTTTAATTAATAATTTATCATGAAAAATAGCTGTGTAGCTGTCTGTGGTCCTGGAACACTTTGCCGTGAGATATAAAAAATAAGTGATTCATTTTGATGCATTTGTGTATTTTTCATTTGTGAGTCATTGGGCATTTACTCACGTCTCTACACTCTCATATGAGGGCGAGATACACATGATACAGAGAGACAAAGGGGAATATTGATGGCTTACGATGACCTTGAGAACCTCTCTAATGCACAATAAAAAAGGCCGGCTCGAGCAGACTCACTCTGCCTGAAGGCTTAACCGAGGGGCTAAAGGTCTCACTGTAGGATACTCTTATTCTACCCTCAGAAATACTATGTCAACCTTGATAACAATGCCTTTGATCTGTGAAAGAACAGCAGAAATTCCCGGAAGGCTGGCCACTTTACCCCCACTCACCTCCTCTGGCGGGAGCTTGCTTCACATCTTGTTAGGCTCCAATCAGTGGTGACTTGGTCAAAAATCAACACGTGAGGACGTTTTCACATTTTCACCGACAGTCAGTGGCTTTTTCTGAAACGTGTCCACATGCAGGAAAAATAATGGATGTTATTTCTGAGGAAGAGGAAAGCTTATTCAATCCATTGTGGACACTCTGAGTGTTCTAAGAAAACGATATGTTATTTAATATTTCCACACAACTTATGTAAGTATGCTGAGCTCTATCAAAGTGCTTTTTGTGTGCTTTTATCGTCTGGAGCTGATTTCCAGAATTTGGACTTGGCAACTTTGTTCCAGTGAAGAAAAATATCTTAATTACAGAAAGCAATCACATTTTAGACAATAGTTTGGCTTCCAACTTTATGGACCTGGCTGTCTGCGTGGTTCTTGATCAGAAAGAACTTTCTGCTGAACACTTTTGGGATGAACCGGAACACCGAATGCGAGCCAGACCCAACATCAGTGGCCAACTTCTCTAATGCTCTTATGGCTGAATGGGAGCAAATCCCTGCTGCCAGGTTCCAGAATCTTGTGGAAAGACTTCCTGGCAGTGTGGAGGCTGTAGTAGAGATGATTTTTCCTATGACACATTCAACAATCACATTTATGTGTGATGTTCAGGTGCTCTTACTTTGTCTTGGTGTTTTACAGAACCTACAACACTAAAGGGCTTCTTACCAATGCCAAAGTAATAATAGGACAGTACTACAATATACAGGCGGATAATATAACACTATGTGCAACACTGCATGATGCTTAGTTTTGATATGAGAGTACATTTTGACATTATTGAATCTTTATACTACAAGCAACAATGTGCAGTCCTTTCCATTGACATATCTAAAGGATTTGATACAGTGGATCATATAATACTGTTGAAGAGACTTGTCAGTATAGGACTGTCAAAACAAACTAGATGGTGGTTTGAAAATCTGGCAGATCTCAGTGTGTGCAGGGAGGAGGTATCACTTCAAACCCGCTGCTGAGTGTATCCAAGGGTGTGATGCCCCAGGGATCGGTCCTGGGACCTCTAGCATTAATTACATATATATATATACACACATGTCAATCATGTATAATTTATACTTGTAACACTGTGATATACTGCTCAACGTCTACACAAAACCATGCTCTTTGTCAGCTGGCAACATGCATGTTGTACTCGGCATGATTTGAAACTTGTTTTGAATGCTGACAAAATAAAACTCATTATATTTCCAAATGCAACATCTAAGTCACTGACCCTTCCATCTATCACCACATCCCACAGATCCAGGATCCAGCCTGTGTATTCGTATTCTTCTCATGGAGGCCTATTGTTATATTCTTATTTACATGCTTAACAAAAGTACGGCTATTCATTGTGTTCGCTCCCAGGACTTACTTATAGTTACTGTCCCCAACGACCCAACTGAATCTGGAGAAGGGTGTTTAAGTATGCTGCTCCCTTTGCTCGGAATCAGTTACAAAATTGCCTGAATCTTTGGGAGCGGGTCACACTGGATGCATTTAAAGTGATTCTAAACGACTTGGAAGAAAGGACATCTGGCAGTAGTTGTTTTGAATGTTGATGAACGTTTTAATACTTTTGGTATCTTGGTAATTATTGTGTTTGTTATAAGTCTGCAACTACATACAATAATAAGCTAGTATTTACAATTGTGACTGTTTTAAAGTATTGTTCCACCGTGGTGCTCTGATTGGAGTAAATGTTCTAAAATGCTACTTTGACTGTTGTTATACAATCTGAATATTCAGACTTCTTAAAACACGTTTTTGCAGTCGTGGTGTTGTTTTTAAGGTTCTTACTGAAACTGAAAGGTCACGTTGTTATTTCTGGAACATGGTATCTCAAACCCTTACCCATTGATTTGTTGGAAAAACATACCTTTCCCAGCTTTTGTTTCCATCTGACAAGACTGAAATGTAGCTGTGAATGAATTATTTAACATTTCACATGCAGAGGTATACACCATTAGCTATGCACTGGTGTGTGAAGCATGTTTGTTTGACATTGCAGTTGGACCACTTTCTGTCTTGCAGTCGTGCTTACATGAGAGTGACTAATGGTACATTTGCAGCCAGGTGATAAAATTATAACAGTATGTCACAAAGTGTACACACTTTGCAGGTTAATGTGGAAAACTCTCTACCACTGTGTGCTCCTGCCTGTGGGAGCGCCCCAAGGACCTCTGTCCTCCCATGCATAGCGAACTCATTTATAGAGCCGCAGTAACCAATCAGGGCGGATTTAAAGATTTTTGTTTCCCACTGAGACAGCCAGCATGCGGAAAATGTGACAACTAAAAAATACGTTTCAGGGATGGTCATTTATATGCTTTTGGGCCCAAAACGCCCAAAATACATGGTCGAGTTTTCATACATGATTGTGCCAATTAAACGATATCATGCCATTTTTTTAAAACCTTGTCAATATATATAACACTGACATGAATAGTCAACATGGGCATATGTTTGAAATTGTAATCTTCATATGATTTGGATATATCAAATGAAACATTCTCTATATTCTGGCCATTTTCATATATCGTTAAAAATATTACCATTTATTTTTCCTGAAATGCATTATTTAGTTTATCTTAGATATTTAAAATATTTATTAAAGGTGCAATATTCATACTCAATTAATGCAAAGGGGGCAGCATATCAAAGTAACTCCTAACTCCTGCCCACTGTAGTTAACATTAGCTAGTTAGCTCAGTTAGCCGTGCAGCTAGCAATCCAGCCTGCAAGCGCTGGAGAAGCATTAGAGTTTGCTTTGCCATAATGTCAAAACTGTCAACTGTTTCATGTACCTCATACTTCCTTCATATACAGTCTCAATAATTGCTCAATAACTAACTCATTGTGTTTCAGTAATTCCTTTAAAGTCTTTCAGAGTGTCCTCGTAGTGGCATCCAAACCCAGCCGAACCTGCTGTCTATGAATAAAGATTCAACAATAACTAAATAAATAAAATTGTGGCTCCTGGAATGCAAAAATACATATACCTCAATAAAGTGTTGTATTCAAGTAGCTCTTCTCTTAATGACATGTTAATCATATAACGTATTTTGCATGTGATTTTCTCTTTGTTGAAAGACCAAAAGACAGTAATAAAAATTAGGCTGTTGTTCAAAAACAGTGGGCTAATGAGCGACCAAAAAGTATAATCAACACTCGGTGTCACAGCTTCAACACACTTAACACAATGTCATCTCTATCCTGTGAACTGCTAATTAGGTGGTATTAATAGCAGGGCTGCCATCAGCAGATTAATGGGAAACTCCTTATGTATTAAATAACCTCACAAAGGAACAATTTGGGACATTAAAAAGGTTTGAAATGCCAACCCCTTTTTTCCCGACCAATTATTTTCATTAGAGAAAACCTGAGACTAAAATAAACACACTCTCTGCCGAAGCACAGTTGTGAATTTGTGCTGGTCCGACCTGTATTCTAATGGGATTCATTACACCCAGAGTAATGACTCAGCATGAACCATGTAAGGGACCCAAACCACAGTAGTGCTGTGTGACAACCATAGAATATGAGTCCATTTTACACAACAAAGCACCCCATTGTGCAAACACTGCTGCCTCAAGATGTTCCCATTATGTTCAACATTTGTCAGCCTACAGTAAATACCTGGCTGCTTGTTAATGGTTCAGTGAACCCGTCCAACAAAAATCCCAATGATCTCAAAGGATCTATGCTGACAAATTAGCAATGACTATATAAATTCAAAGTGATGATATTTATACATTCACCAACCTGTGTTTCACTGTCTATCCAGTGGAAGGTATGACAGTTTTTTTGGGGAAATAAAATTCTGTGCAGAACAACAGACTGCTTTGAGCTCAATGACAGTTAAGGAGATGGAGCTCATTTAGCAGGATAAAGGAGCTTACACCTCCATCTCAAATAGTGTGGGTGTTTGTTTTTAGGTCAGTCGCCTTCCAGAAACACACAGAACTCACTTGAGCTACTGGAGGACTGTTGACACGGCGCGGTGGTTATTTGAGGGATGATGGGAGCGGACGAACTTCCAGTTAGTACAAAGAACTCAGACAGTCACTTCGCTGCGAAGTCACAGGCTCAGCAAACAGCACAAAGCCCCATTTGGCCTTTCAAAATAATCCACTTCACTACACTTAATTAATCTTTTTATACAAGTACGACGAAGTATAGGTGTTCTGTCACTGCTGACAGCTCCAAATACAAATAAAATGGCTCCCTAAATTTAAATACTATTAATAATAGTATGTTTGCTTATTATTGGCATTTCGTGGCTTGCTTGTAACTCACTTTGCCCTTTGAATCATTGATGTGATCAATACCGAGTCCGAGCACGGCAGCTGTGGATGAAATCCAAGTCGGAACTTTAATATCAGGGCAGGCACGGCGACCACAAGGCATTGAATCACCCATAATAATAGCTGGATGAGAGACTGCATGGCGGATGTCGGTAAGCATCTGATGCATTAGGAAGGATGCTACAGGAGAGGTTTTGGCTGGGAACACGGATTCATTTCATCTACGGGGTCAACAACCTTGTTGGACAGCCGATAATGGTGGATATCTATGATTAAGTGACTCCACATTGTTGAACCGCACATGCTGAGGAGGACACTCCACACATACATTACTTTATGTCCATAGAAAAGCTCCGTCATGGTTCATCTGTCGCTTGAATCAGAGCGTGTTGTTTACCTATTTGCAAGGTAGAAATTTCCTGACAAAACCAGCAGTCGACGCACGATCACTCACGAGCTCAAGGGGATTTGCGCACGAGGATTTAAATCAGACATCAGAATCATGTCGTACCAGTGGAAGCGATGACGGTGACAGATTTACAAAAATCTGCCAAGCCTGCATGTTTAAACTACAGTAGGAATAATTCCACCTGAGCAGCACCTGTTTTTCATGGTGCTGGCAACATCCACGAACAGGGACAGACTGGAAAATCTTATCTCCGATCACTTAATTGTGTTTCCAGTTTCCGAGTCGTGCCCACGTTTTTCCCATTCATTGCAACAATACACATTTTATTTTTGCCACTGTGGCTCATGTGAAGCTCTGGAACCAGATACACACATGATTTGAGCGCGCATGGAGCGTGACGGCAGAATGACGCCTGTGCCCTCCTAAACAAACTAACTAGCAAAGGCTCCATTTTGTTTCTTTAAGGTAGTGAGGCTGGCGATCGACAACTCTCTTGTTTTAACCGACATCACACGCATATTGATCAGCTCTGGTTAAGCCTCGCTTTCGCTTTGTTATTCAGTTTGCCGTCGGGCGTGATTTTCGCTGAAAATGAAGGTCGATGTTAGCACAAAGGAAGCACCTCTGCCATTGCCGACCATAACAGGAAGAGGCATTGTTATGAAGTACGACCTGTAAAACACTGTATTTAAATCCATCTCATTAAACAGAAAACGCGTCCATTAATAAGGGCTGCAGGTGTATAAAGATTGCTGCCTCTTAAGTACTTTCAGACGAGAGTCTGTATCATGTCATCTGTGTTTGATGACTGTGTGTCATTTCAAAGTACACCATATTCCATATCACGGATCCATATTCTACGTAGATCTTATGTCAGACGGTTAGCGCTCCGGCACAGGACATTGCCAGCTACCCTAAAAATGTCACCCTACATCTTTCAGACATTCAGTGGGGAGGAAAATAGATCTTCAGGCACCTTCATGAGGGAAAAAAAAAGGTCCAGTCATATTTATGGTTAGTCGTTGCAGAAAGTCATGGGTCAAAAGGCTTCACTCTCTGGCAGACAGTTTTCGCCACAGGCTGTCTGCGGTTCAGCTTTACTGGGCTATACCGTTATATTCACTCTTAACTGTACTTGATGGGTATGAGCTTAGTGAATGAGATGTTATATTTTTTTGCAGCCCACATCAGAGACCTTTTTTCTATTTGTCAAATATGACTTAACTGGACTGATTTTAGGCAAGGACAACAGATATCCAAAACTTACCACACTGTATTATGCTAATCGCCACGATGGAAAATAATTACACATTTCACGTGGAAGGAAATGAAAAGAATTGTACTTTCTAACAGACAGATACTATAGAGGATAGAGGATATCTCTTGCTGAAGTAGCACTTTGAAGCTTTTAGTGGGTGTTGTGTACCCATTAAAGAAATAAAGGTAACAGTTCGGGACAGTTGAGTTGCAGTTCTTTCTCAGAATTGCAGGGAAACGCTGGGATTGTAATATTCATGGGACCAATTAGAATAATGTCCTGTTACCGCTGAAGAACCAGTCAGCCTCTGTCTCAGCTTGTGTCCCACACACAGCAAAAGAAAATTGAACGCTAATGGGCCCGAGGATCATTTTCGATATCATTTAAACCCTTTCAGACGTTTAAACACAGTTAGTTCAAAGGCATCGCTGGCACGGATGCAAGTTACATCGTGGTAGTGGCTATAAGAGCTTCTCTCATTATGCTGGGTCGAGAGCATCTGATAAAACATGAAGTGACAAGTGTGTTTTCTACAGCAACACCACCTAAATGTCTGAAAGGGATTTGCCGCGGACGAGACAAGCAGAGAGGTGCCCGAAAGCCTGAGCCAAAGTGTTCGGTGGAAATCGACGCTGTCAGATGTCACTCACATGAAGAGGAGGCAATGTAGAGACACCTGCGTCACTCAAACTGTCTTAGACTCCAAGGCTAGGGGGCCACAGAAGGGAAATGGTGAGAGAAAGAGATCACGAGACCAAAAAAGCACCGATTTCCTCCAGTAGATTGAGGTTTTAGTTATGCAAACACTTGAAAAAGTTAAATACAAATCAACCGTTATACTTTAGGCTTGTTTAGGAGTTTGCTGTTTGACTCATGGCTGCTGCAGGTTGTGAAAGGGGAGATCATTTATACCCATTTAAGCTCTAATTAATATTTTCATGAAGGTTCCTGCTTTTTAAAATTTGTTGAATAACAAACTAATTAGATTATTTCCGCCGACAGAGCAGCTCTGCCTCGATGAAATGTTCATATTAATCCAACCTGCTGCAATCAAACCTGTGTATAACCTGTAATAGAACTACGTCCAGTTTGGAAACAGAGTTGGATGAATTATTCCGGTAAGTGTCTTTTGTATTTCTTTGTAAAGAATACAAAAGATACAAATACAATTGAAGGTCCAGTGTGTAGGACTGAGGGCGATTCAGGGGCAGAAATAGAAAATATATTTTATAATTATGTTTTCATTAAGTGTATACTCATCCGAAACCAAAAAAACATTGTTTTTTTCAAATAATGTCTTACACAAAGACCATGAACCGCCATGTTTCTACAGTAGCTTCTACAGTAGCCCGGAACGGTCAAACCAAACAAAAATCCTCCAACTGGACCTGTAAGTAACCTTTTTCTTACTGTTATCGTGCTCTGTATGTGAAGGTTAGAGTTCAAATAAAACTTCTGCTAACAAAGAGCAAAGACAAAGATTGGAAATGCGACAGACTTTCTTGAAAAACCCCAAGTGTAAACCTATACCGTCATATCACCCATTGGCTACTGTTGTTGGATTTTTAGGGTCTTGGGCAATGTCCTGTGCCCAAACAGTAATAGTCTGACATTTGGATGAGAGAGGTGTGCTCGGGATGATATGCATTGCTTTGCCTCTGTCCTTATTCCATCTGACTGACAACCCAAGGACATGCCGGTGTAGCGTCTTTAGTCAAAGTGGGACCATAATTTGACATAAAAACATCTTGCTGTATTGTAAAAAGTCTTGAAACAAACAAGTTTGATCATTAACTTGTTCCTAAACTGTTGATTAAGTTGATAGAACAAGTGAGAAGTACCATAATTTTCTCATAGATTGATATGCTTTTGGACTTCTTTTTGCAACCAGCGGACTTTCCCCCTGCTGGCCATGAGAGGAATTGCTGTTTTGAGACACTACCACATTGGCTTCACTGTTCAGGACCTGAAGCCCAAGTCCATATTTTTATAAGTTAAAATGGTAAGCACACACTCATTATCCAATTATGAACCCATAAAAAAGATAATGAGGTAGTGTTTCTGCTGATTATCTTTCTGAAATTAGATTCCAAAAAAACATAAAAAAATATATATATAATCCAAGATCGGATGTTATAAATAATGATGACCAGTGACAACTCTTCACTCCTCCATAAATATATCACACCGTCTTCCAAGCAACACCATTTACCATCTACCCACCGAGCCGGATGTGTGAGAGTTGGTCTTTCCCCCGAGGTTATGGCACCAGACCCAGAACCCCACAACACCTGCAGAATCAGGAGTGTTTTTTGACCTTGAGCCTCTATATATTCATCCCGATAGCGCTCTAAAACCACAAATCTATGAGTTACACACAAAATTCGTGAAGCTGGTTCTGCTGACTTGTCCGCAGAGTTGTGTATCATCACCAGTTGTATGTTAGAGCGACGGGGGCTCACAGAGAACGATCTACAAACGAGAAACTAAATTGTGTCAGCATTCAATCACAGCAACACAGCCACACTCGAGGAACGAAGCTGTCATGCATGATATATGCAAAAAAATATTGATCCCTAAACTAGATGTCTTGTTGTCTGTAGCCAGTATCCAGCTCCAACATTTGTTTTGAGAAAAAAAAAATCTGGGTCCACGAGAGGCGATTCACAAAGTAAACCAAAAAGAGAGAAAATAAAAGAATTTACTTCACTCAATATGCAACGTTTTCCGTGCAGATCAGACACGGTTTTAATCTCCAACGTACTGTATGTACAGCCGCACAAAGAATCCCTCTCTTCGTCCAGTCATGGCTGCTTTGGCACGACGCGCTATCTTTTCCTTTGAGAGTAAAGCTCCATAATCTTGGAGCAACGAGATGCTCTCCCACTGTGAAGAGAGACTGTTGACAAACGTGTCAAGCGTCTTGATCTGTATGCGGGTCCTGCTTCAGTTTCTCGGCTCCCACACAGTGTGTTCCTCAGGAGGTAGCACTCATTATGTTCTACAACACCAAAATACACTCTAAATTCATGGAGCATGTGTCACATATAGAAGCGAAGAAACAGTTGTTTGGCCAGCACCTTATATGTGACTCAGTGGTCCCTGGGAAAACATAAGTTGTTAACATTGTTATATGTAAGTACAGTGTTTTTATCTGAAGACGAATGTGTTCTTCTTCAAACGTATTAATTCATTTTTTTCATGAGGTGGAGGCTTTTCTCACTTCAGAAAAGCATTTTCTGATTGGCCACCTCTATGGTTAGGTGTCTGATTACGTTTTGGCGACTCAAAGAACATAGCTAGGAAAATATCTTGGTCACATTTAAAAGGTAATGATGTTTGTCATAACAATGGAGGAGATGGATGACGGACTTTGGTCTTCAGTGTCAAAGTCACACTCTCTGTTTGCCTTCATCACAACCCTCGTTGGCCACATTATCTATAACATGTCCAACAACAGAGTCTGTATGTGTCCAGTTAAAGCTTTCTGTCAAACTGTTTAGTTACCCATTCTTCATTGAAGTGCCGAATAAATGTGTCAAAATAATCATATACTAAATTTAGATTTCACAAAATCAGCTTGATAATTATGAGTGTTGGGCGCGACAATTGTTTAGTTACTTGTTTGTTATCTTGAGACAATGCTGTGCTTATGCTCTGGTTGGGTTAAGGCACAAAAAAACACTTGGGCTGGGGTTAGGATAGGATCATGTTTGGCTTAAAATACACATTGTAGTCGCCACAAACATGGCTTGGGATGTTATGACATAATAAAAAAAAAAATGCACATCTTTGTCACCTCAAAAACACTTGGAGGTGTCCCAACTTCCTGTCAAAAAATTTCTGTGAAATTGTCCCAATGTCTGCTTAAGAATAACCACTGGTGTCACGCTAACAAATGTCGAAACACTGCGGTCCCTTATCAACAATAAACAGTTATTTCACACTCAGAAATGTTGAAGCTGAGTTTTGAACTGTGGTTACTGGCTTGCGAGCCTTCTCATTTGTAACTTCGCCACCATTCCCTCCACCTCCTAAAAAGGACAGCCAGGTCACAAACATGTCATGTGAATATAATATGACGCATTTTATAGAAATGTCAATGTGGTACGCAACCTATGACACATACAAATGTGAGCACATCAGTGGTTTGCCAAAACATTGACTGCCAACAGTTTAGCCTGGTGACCGGACTGAATAGCATCTGAGAGACTTCAAAACAACCTGAGAAAAAGACTAGCATGTCCAAATTATTTTCGCTTCTTTGAAGTGTTTCGTAATGTCAGCCCACAGGAGCTCAGAGCTGTAAGACGGTGAAACAAAAGAAGAAATGGTGTTTTATATAATTTCAACAAAGCCGTGACCATCTGACCCCCAGGTCGGGAGTATTATATATACCGAACTGGTTTGCGTCACCCTCTGCACATGTATGCATTCTGTGCAATCCTCATTTTTTATCATCTTTGTGAGAATGCAAGTCAGTGAAAAGCAATGATTTATCAGGGCTCTGTGTGAAGTCCCCTGTGTCTCTGCAAAGTCGCTGCAGGTTTTGTGGCTCTATGACACAGTGATCATCTGTGACAAAAAAAAAGACTAAAAAACTCAAAGAGAATAAAAACGGTTTGTCTGATCTCAGCGTGACACTACACAGATGAACATTAATAAACGTAGAGTTATAAATATTAAAAGTGTCACAACAATGCCTAATGGCGATAAACATTATTTTTATTTTTTTAGTTTAGAAACTCACAGGTTTCACTTTAAAGCCATCTTTAAAGATTATAAGGGAAAACATACTTCCCGTGCATAGATGACACTGTCGCACCAAGCTGAAGCACGGATGTAAAAATGACATGTCCGTGGTGTTTTTGCTCTGATGAAACCCAACAAACAACTTCCCTCCTTTTGCGCTCGGGGGGGAAAAATTAATTATCTAATGAGAGCAATGTTTGGGGGAAGCTGGAAATAGCTCAATGAATATTTTAAAGGCACTGGCTCCACAAGCTATTTACTAAAAGCTAGTTGGAGTGCAGTTCAAGAAAGAAAATATTAACAAACAGCGGGGTGGGGGGGATGTAGGGAGGGGCAGTTAAGGCGTGTCACTTCTCAGCCTCGCATGTGGTTGATTTCCGCAGTGCTAATCTTTGCGAGACAGATCTGGGATTAGAGAATCAGGAGCATATAACCAGGTAATCCAGCTTGTGTGTCTCGCTGGCAGAGGTCAAGCATGTCAGCTTCTGCTGCTAAATAAGGCCTCCAGCCGGCGCGCTACAGAATGGCAGCGAGGATCCGGTGGGATAAGCTTCTCACCCACCTAAGCTAGCGGTATTTGTAAGTCGAGTCACTGAAACCGGCCATGTTGGTTGGTCGACGGGTATTTATAAATACCCCCGCAAATGTACAGAGCGCATTCTCCACCGCAAAAGCTTTACATTTCCATTCGTCCCTTTGGGAAATCCATAAATCTTAACATAAGTGCTTTACTCATAAGGGCTGTAAACATTTAATAACATGTAATCAATGCGAGAGTTTATGAGGCCAAACGCTGCCCTTGGTGCTCTCTGTGCACACAAAGAGAGCAGCTCTTTTTTTTCCCAAGCAAACTGTGAGGTTACTTTTTATAGTGTCAGAAAGATCAAGAGTCCACGTTTCAGCCGCTGGTGAGGAGGAGGAGGAGGAGACCCGCTACGCCCCCTTCTCTTAAGAAATTCAGATTTCAAAACACCACACTTAAAAACTAAAGCCTCTCTACAAAGAGCATCCAGATCAAAACAGAATTACAGCATCTCGATTGTGAACTCCCATACCAGTTGGCTTTACACCCCGCCCGATCAATACAACCCACCCATTACAGCCCCGCAGCCCTGTGATGCAACACAGATACTGGGCAGCATCCTGACCTGAGGAGGCAGAGGCCTTTACCTCCCAGGTTAATATAGAAGCTGAAATAAATCCTCTCCTTCAGTCTGCAGCCAGAGCTCTGGGAAGGCGTTCTCCTCTGCTCACGACACCTCTGAGCTCCACAACTGCGCCTTTTCAAAATAAAGGACAAGCGATGACGGGACCATTATGTGTAAGTGTGATGATAATAATAATTTCAGTAAGATAGGCATCTCTATTATTCTCTACTTATTCTGGAATACAAATAACAATTGCCGCTGTGCCACTTGTGGTTACTGTAGTAACACTTGGGAGTGGTTACTGTAGTAACCACGAGTGTGCCTGAATCCTACAGCCAGACCTGCTCCAGCAGTCGGAAATATATAACAAAGGAGTAGTTGTGTGTCTACAGAAAAACTGTTAAAGCTCATGTTTAAGATATGTGTAGGAGGGCGATTTGAATGTGGCGAGAAACTTTAAAGTGAGCAAAGACGATAAGCACGCTGAATGGTTATTGCAGAAAAGTAATTACCGTAAATATCATTATTATTATTTTTTTTTTTAAATCGTAAGGTTCCATTATTTTTTTATCAAAAAATGTAATGAATATTGACATTTAGTTTTAAATAAATAAAAAACCTCATTTGAAATACACATATTTAGGAGCAAAACTCTCCCAGCGCTGCTGGAAGGTTAAGTACAGATCCTTTAAAGTAGCAGCACATCATCAAAGTATAATTACATCATGCAGCAACCTCTGACTCGAATCAAATGAAAACTGTCAGGACCGACCTACGAGGCCAAAATGAAAATCTCCAAATTCCACAGCAAGAAATCACATCCAAATGATTTGCGGAGTAATCACCAGCCACTCCATCACTCTCACCCCAAACAATGGCCGCCGAGCGCACTCACTCTCAATCCAATGTGCTAACACAGCCTTTGCAATGTGAGGGCAACGTCTTAATCTCTTACCTCATTAAGCCGTATAATGTGCAATAAAATTCTCATTCCAGGCACAGGAGCGGGGAGCGTCGACTTCCGAGTTCACCGTTACTGCCAGCAGCAGTGAGGGTACAAATCCCACATGGGCGGCCCGCAGCAGGGGGAGCTTGTTGTGCGGAAAGCAGGACCGTGTGCTTTTACCAGGGCTTTATGTTAATACCTGGATAATCCCTCTTTATCAATTTAGGGATATAAACACATGAGGACGTTGCCTTTTCATGAATTATTTATGACACACCTCTTTGGTATGGACCGCCATACTCTCGTAATATTTTAACATTTGTGACACATGGCATATTTTCTCCTGCGTGTTTCAGTGCGCATGTGGGGGTTTTATTGAACACCTGCTGGTCACAGGACGGTGTCTCTGACCACTTGGCTGTGCTATTACCTCAATCGATTATTCAGGTCGTAAGTTAAACATACATACGTCGCAAAAAATAAACTTATAGAGCTCAGTGTCATTCGCTGTCAAGACAACGGGGGTTCCTCCACCGACACAACACACAATGATGTCTGCTACTAAAAAGGTGCAGACATGAAATCTAGACAATGTGAACAAGGTGTTAGCTCGTCGTTCTGTATCCCTTTTGATTGGATACATGTGTATATAGCCTTCCCCAAGTTCGAGATGAGTTATGAGAAGTATTTACACATTTGAAAGGAAGAAGAAAATGAGGGATTTGGTTTTAAAAGTAAATAAACAATCAACCCAAGGACAGAATAAGTGTATTTTTCAAGTCGTTGTGTCTTGTCAAGTATGTAGCTGTGCCGCTTCATCAACTTAAAGAGATTTATGCATCTACCCAAAGTTATAAACTGGATTCTGAGTTATTTTCACGTTTTCCCCCCTTCTTTTATTTTGCCAGCTCAGTTTGAAGGCTCCATCAGCTAAACATTACTTATTTGCCATCCGTCGTTAGTTGTTAGCTATTAGTTGTAGCCATACGGTGCCATTAGTCTTTAGGTGTCAGTCCAGTAATGGAAAATCTTTGAATAACAAAAACAAACAAGCAATCAGTGCCTTGTTTCACTTGATCTACACATTTTCTCACATGAAATGCAAACAAAGACGACGCCCACTGCTGTGGCAACTTTTAGCTTTATATCAAGAATGAAATGCCCTTTTGACTGGATGTTAAAAGATGCATTTTTTTTTTTTTTTTACAATACTTATTTTTTCAACAATTTCCATCATCCTTTATTTCACCATGTTTCTGCCCAGAGTAGCCGACATGTGCTTTGAAACAGTTAACAAACATTATAATCATAACCTCACACTGCTCCTTCAGCAGGCAACATCCATTCCGCAACCACATTTGCAATCGACAGATAAAAAAGAAAACCTCTCATGCATGTGCATCAAAGAGTTAAACTGTGGAGCCGCAGATAATTATTTCACAGAATGTCATTTTTCTTGAAGTTCTGCAATTTCAAGCTTCCCTACCTTCCTGCGTTATCACCGGAAACGTTTTTAAAACAGCTTAATGAAGTCTAAACATTTGATTTTCCTTTCATGACTTATGTGTGTTTTAGCTGCAAAACATATTTTGATGTTAAATATCTGAACGGATCGCATTAATGTAACAACTGACTCGCATGGAAAATGTGTTTCAAATATGTTAGTAATGCTGCGAGACACGGAGATCAGGAGTTTCGGGGTGTTTTCCTAACGTATGTTGGAGTCAAATAGCAACATTGGCATTATTCACCTCATAGCACGCATGTGCACAAGGGTAGATCCTGTCCTGGGTCAACTTAAGACGAGGCTTGAAAAGTAGTTACTCTGAGCGACGTGTTCATTTATCTTTTTGGACGGTTGTCTTGCGCTAACATTGACGGATCATCATCAACACACCAAATTGCATATTGAAATGCATTGTCTCGGCCGCCACGGTGTCAGAACTTATTCAAGACACTTTCTCTCTTCTGTAATGGAACGACTTTCCCATCACATCAAACTACAGCCCAGCGTCGCTCACACAATAACAATCCATCCTGAGATATGGAATCACTTGTCAAATATAATGCATTAGGACACAAACGGGCCGCCTCATCGATCCAGTCCCAAGGGTGCTTTAAATTGTTCCACTACCACTGGCAGTGAGAGCCAGAGAGAGTGTGTCCATTCACCGTCCGTATCAGGGACACATCCTCAATTTATCCCAGCGATGGTAATTATCAAGCTAGATTCTGAATCTCAGAGAGACTGTTTAGGATACTCCAGACAGCCTTTAGTCCAGATGCCTGAGATTTTCCCCGCTTGCATCGCCAACACTCCACCCCCAGGCTTTGCCTGCTCCAGAAATTTCTGTAGGAATGCCTATGCCTCTGCTCTGTCAGTCCCAGTGATCTTCAGGAGGAATGGCCCTGAAGAGATAAGGCAGCCGGACAATGAGCATGTCCACCTGGCAAGGGGAGATGCTCCATCACAGAGCCCAGGGTTACTAAGGTGTCAGTAGCTCTCCCGGTCTGCTGCACTGTAGAGGTGCCATGTCCTCAATGGTCCCTGGCAGATGCAGAAGACCTCCTGGCAAAGCAGGTCACCGACCACAATGTCTGATTTTATACTAAACTCCAAAATTAAAGCTGCACTAGGCAACAATGTTACGTAACAAGGACACACAGTGTCATGATGTGAAGCACCCGAAACGAGGCCAAAGAGAGCTGCAGTGCCAGCAATTTGAAAATACCAAGTCTGGGCCTGCAGTTCACGGCCAAACCCGGTGCTGCTATCACAGCGGCAGCAGCCGATTGGAATTACAGATGTAGACGTGTCAAAGTGCAACATCTACAGGCAAGGACTGTAATAGCCTCTTACACTGAGGAACCAAGTGTCAAGTGTGTGTGTGTGTGTGTGTGTGTGTGTGTGTGTGTGTGTGTGTAAAATCCTCAAAATATAACACCTTCTGTGATCGGTTTATGTCCTCTTACGCGCAAGATCATATCCGTCCCAAGAAAAACAATAATATGGGGTGTAGGAGCCAAAATGAAATAGTTACAAACACTTTGGTGCTTAAAGGGCCATGATGTAGTTTTGGAGAAGATAATATTTATAACATTAATGAGGTAATAATGCAAACACAGACGTATGTATCTTTTCTATAACTGAATCAACAAGCTGTAATCGGAGGAAAATAAGGTCCCAACATACTGCCGGAAGCTTTTCTGTTTATTCAGTCATGAAAAACAAAGAGAGTTTGCGTATTTAGTCTCTCATAATCTACATAGTGCACCGTTAATATTTGAACTCAACCTTGTCTTTGAAGTCATTGATATCTTCGGCGAATTAGTAGTAGTAGTATTCCATCTACAGCTGATTATATTTGTCGACATTTGGGTTTAATTTTTCTTCTACTTGAGTGCCCCAAAAAATCTACTAATCCAAGGATACAGGCAGGCACAGAGCCAAAGAAACACAATTTTAATTATACACTCTTCTACAAGTAACAGCTGGTATTTTTAAAGCAAGAGACTGAAGTGTATTTCTATTCCTTTGTGTAATATCCACTTGAGGTGAAGGCATCAGTGATAATCCATTTGGAGTGAACCAAGCCTTGGTGTCGCCAAGCTTATCACAATCAAGAAGCAGCAATATCTTTGCTGAGGTTATATTAGCACATCTGCGGCTAAACGGATTGACTCGTCCTCATCAGAAAATCAATCACATAGGTCAACTGTCCAAGCAGCTTATTACAACTCTTATTTACAATTCTTATTAGGTTTTGACCCAAGCACCCAGCAGGAGCTCCAGGCTTTAAAGCTAACTTTGGTGCTGGCCAAATTGTGAAATTACAGTTACGTGATCCGCTGGGGGTCCAAAAAGATGTTTTCTCATAAGCTTACATTGTGAAAGGAGCAGCAGGAAATTGGCTCGGTAACATTTTGGAAGTCTAAAAGAGCCGCATGATGAATCGTTTTATTCCCACTCAAGTTAGCTGGGCGCTAAAAAAACGGAAGTTAGCCGGCTCGGCCTCAAGTGCGCACGCTCCCTGGGCCCCAAAATGCAGAAGATCCGGGTGATTTTATACCCGGGAAGTCAAACTTTTGGCTTCGTGCGTCACTGAGCAGCTTTAATAGATATGAACGGGCTCCGCCTCCGACAGTGCACCCAGATTTTAATTGTTATATCCATGTTTGAATCTCTAGTGGCACGTATATGTTAGTAGTAATTAGTTATTATGACAGCTGATGGGGAGCCAGGTTATGCGGCAACAAGAGCCACAATGGCTACGTAAGGACGAGGTCAGGGTGGATGGATTGATCAGCACACAGGACTCACCCAGGTACTGTCTGCGTTATGTTGCTAAGAGATAACGTAGAGAGGTTTGTAACGGAAGTTCCAGGAGTTACGTTACAATTTTAACACAAACCAGGATGTTTTCCTAAACCTAACCCCAGATAGGTTTCTCTTTCCCTTAACTAACCTCACTGCAAGCTTACAACGAAGGTCCAGTCGTTATTTTCGGGTGATGCTAACAATCGATCAATTCACTCGTTCAGGTGTTGCTGATACTTCAGGGTTCTCCCCAGACGGTGGAACAGCGGTGCTGCGCCGCTATACCGCTAGGTCAGTGCCACTATACTCATTTTCAATGTTAGCTGCTTTATAGCGGGTGTTTGTGGGCTGCTGCGGTCTTGTCGTAAAAGAAGCGCCCACCCGCCGAGCGTCCGTCCGTCCATCCCCCGGTTGACGGCCAGGAGCCCCTGGCTGACGCCGATGAGCATCCGTCCGTCCCCGGCTCACGGAGTTGACGACCCGACCCACGGACTGACGGTGCGCCGCTACACCAAGAATTTCTGGGGAGAACCCTGTGCTTCATTTAGTTTCTGTACCTGGAGGTGGCAACCTGCTGTTACTTTGTTAGTTTGTTAATTTGTGAGTCCACAATTTAAGGAGGTGATTTGAATCTAATAAAACAGTCTCATGGCTTAACAGAGAGGAGTCTGTCACCCAGTGTATCAGACTTAATGAAATTCTTGTGTCAGTATGACCCGGAGGCATATCAAGACTCAAGAGTGAAATACAAACTCTGCTATGACTGCTGGACTGGTGAGAGACGGACTCAATAAATTAGATTCTTTTCTTTCTCTTTTTTTTTATTTTGGAAAGGTTTAGTGTTTTGAAGTTCAAGCTGACATTTAAAACTTTTTTTGATTCTCTTTTACAATATGACAGCGTTGTCACTCATCCCTCGAGTGAGTTACCGACTGGAAAATGAAGTTTCCTGCTAAAATAAAGCTATAGTGGTCCGTCCAGACAGGAGGGAGACGGAAGATTAGATGCCATTTTGTGTCGAGCCAGGATTGCAAACGGAGCCGCTGTTTTTTCTAACAAAACCCTGTTGTTTTTTGAATCCCTGTTTTTTTTTTTTTTTTTTCTCAGCACATGCATCTTAGTAAAATAACTCCACTTTAACCCAACTGATTGTCTACACCTCTCTGTTTAACTATGTAAAGTATAATACGATTCATTGTTGGTGTGTTACAGTAAATGCAACATGTAAATGTCACCTGCTCGACTCAAGGGGAAGTAAAACATCTTCTTTTACTTCACTACAGGAAAAAGACATTCTTCTGTACAATATCATCCTTACAAATATCCTTGGAGCAATATTAATGTTCCTGATTGTAATTCACAATGCAAACACCAAATAATAAATAAAACGGAGAATCCAGGTAGCATATTAACCCTCATGTTGTGTTCGTTTCATGTTAAACAATTTTGTGTTCCCGGTCCCGGAAAAATGACCGGTCCATTTAAACTCATCATAAAAACTGTATAATACATACATTATCACTACTTGTTGTGTTAGATCTTTTTATCAACTTCAGTTCATGTGAACATTACGAGTTTTTGAACTTCTATTTGTTATTTATGGCCTGTATACCTCACTGATCTGAGCGTATACATCTTGAATTCAAGTTCTAAAAAGCATCATTTCTGGATTATTTTGACTATAAGAAATAATCAGATGAAACATAGTATATTGTTTATCACAGACAACTTAGGGTCAAAGTTACCAAGGACATTTGTTTTGAAACCATTTAATTTTTTTTATACAGTCACATAAAGTAACACTAGTCGTGTTCCCGGTCAAAGGGTTAGGTGGGTCTCAGGTGGGGGTGAAGACCAGGATAAGTTCCCATTCTTTGACCTGAATGTGGCAGCAGCCTCAGCATGGCCATCCTCTTCATCACTGGATTCCTCCCCATCAGTTAATTCTTGGTCTGGATTATATTCCGTGTCGTCTTCATCTTCTGACACTTCCTCCTCTAATCCATCCTCACTGTCAGTTTCCTGGCCTCTGTCCTCCTCACCAGTGTGGTGAACACATATGTAATCACTAGCCTCACTTATGGTATATCGATGTGCCATGGTGCTGCCACACAATGAACTGTGAGCAAGGCCTCAAAAAAGTTCCAACAACTTTCTGAGAACAGGTGTTGTTCCCGCGGGAGAGAGACTCTACTGGGTTAACGTTCCCATGGTGGTTGCCTGGGAACCAAGGTGTGTGTGTGTGTGTGTGTGTGTGTGCATGTGTGTGTGTGCGTGTGTGTGTCCATGTGTGTGTGTGTCCATATGACAAATGAGGATGTACCTGAGATCAGTTTTTTACTGGTCATTTTTGACCGGGAACACCAAGAGTGTACAAAAGTTGAATAAAATACACAAAATTGTATGCAAATAAATACTATTTATTTTGTGTGTTGAAATCCTCTTCGTGGACAAAGTCATGGACTTTTAGGTCAGTCTGATCAAATTCAAGTACATTTTTCAGAGATAAAACTTTTAAATCGGACAGATTTGACTGGAACACAACATAAGGGTTAAGTCACTAATGGCATTCTGCTCAAGTCGAGGCCAAGTAATTCCTGAGCCGTTGCCATCCTTCTCTGGTCTCAGGGAGGAGCCGGTGTCAAAAAAGAACGTCGCCCGCTGCTTAAATCACACCAGATGGCTCAAGAAGCGACACAAGAAGTAGGTAATCTGGATTTATGACCTTGCACATATGCTGAGAGCAGGGGCATCTGCCGTGATGAAAATGGCAGCCATTCTAATGAAAGCGGGAACTCTGCGCTAAGATGTCACAGAGAGGGGGGCTGTAAAAATTACAGCACATTACACCAAGGTTGCTCCCGAGCCGGCCCTGCGCGCTCGGCCTTGCAATTATGGAGCGGCTTTGAAATTCGCTCAAAGAGGACGAAGCTGGCCGCGCCGCTTCCCTCCAACACCTCAAAAATGTTTTTTTTTTTTTTTTTTTTTTTTTGTGGTGAAAACTCACGTAATGATGACAACAACAATCATCACCAGCATCGTCAGCTCCATTCATACCGCAGCTCTAAAAAAAAAAATGCGCTTTGCGGCTGGTGTTGCACGCCTTACATCACCGAGTCGTGCTAAGGTATTACTCACCACCGCCGCTTCTTTGCACAGGCACGGATAAACAACTGTCAGGTGCTGTTAAAGAAGAAGGAAGGGGATGATATGGGGACAAACGACATGGTGCAACGTTTCTGCTCAGGCTGAGGGGAAAATAACGTAATTTGTTGGGAAATGAAAAAAAATAAATCCGCCTAAAAAGTCTCATCGTCTTAAAAAAAAAAAAGCATTCTCTTGCCGCTTGTTCAGCCGTCTTCTTGAAACAAGAGCTATCATAAAAGTCGGGCAAATCACCCGACTTAATTCTTTCGCATGCTTTTATGATCCTCTGATTGCTGTCGGGATCGTCTGCGCTCAGTTTCAGGTCGTGACAGATAGATCCGGCTGTTTCAGCAACATTTTTCTTGACTTCCACAAAGGCTGCCGCGGCCGCGAGAGGAGGGAGGAATACAGATTCTTCTCTCTCCGTAACCTAAGCGTCGCTCGTGCTTCTGTCTTTCTCGCTCCAAAGTTGCAATTTGGCGTGACAGCCATGGCGCGTAATCCTCGCTCAGAGATGACGAGGGAGTGTAAGTCATGTCACGTCGACTCTGAGATGGAACTCAAATCAGAGCCTCCCTGATGATGATCTTGCGCGCAGAATAACAACCTGTTCCACTGAACTGACAGCCATAATACGTATACACCACTCATAATGACCACTTTACCCACCTAAGAGGACTTGAGCCTTTTCCTACGTGATGCTAATGTTATCTGGCATCATATAAGAGCCTTAGAAGTTAGACGGCCCTTTTTTTTTTTGTGTGTGTAGCCTGGCGGCGAACGACTACCAGCTCTCATTTTGTCCGTTTGAATGGTGCTTAACGCTTAAGCTTTATGACTAATTGGTTGTTAAGCGACTCGAACACAAACAGATCCAGTTGTTTTTTTCCTGCCCCCTCATCAGGGGGAAGTGACAAACGCAAACAACATCATCCATTTGATCTGCGATTGTTTGAATCAGAATGGGGGCGCCTCAATCAGAACAAAGCGCAATCCTCATTAGTGATCTGAGCTGTCAGGCTCCACAAAGTCATTTCCCACATTAGCTTCAACAACTGTCTGTTTAGTCCCGACTGCTAAGGTAAACAGGAAACAAAATGTGCGTTATAATCCATCATGGCGGCGTTATTACCCACTCTCTGCAAAATAAATGATCCCCATGTGAACTGCCGCACATCATTAATTACTGAGTGGGTACCCTGTCAACCAGGGATGCCCAAACTTTTTTTTTTTTTTTTTTTCCCCTCGGAGAGCTAAAACAAAAAGCAAGCACCTATTGTGTTGTATTGTTGAGATGCAAATGGTCACGAGTAACTTCCCGAGCAAAGAGTCATGCTCAGATTATAAATCATATTATAATCAGTGTTATGCAAAGGGCACATTCTGCTTAATGGACGAGGAAGCGTGGAATAAAAATAATCCCTAAGAGATGTTTTTACATTACAAAGACATAAATGACAGCTAAGTGCATTTCATGCTTTGCGCAGTAACGTATGGATGGATGATGTTTCTCTTGAATTAACGAGTGACATGCTTGACTGTTTTTTTTTTTTTTCCGGGCATTCCCATGACAGCTATAGCCCATGAAAATAAAACACTTACAAAGATTGGCGAGTGCTACTGAATATTCTCCCTTTGATTATTATTCGTAACAAAAACCAATCAATATATGTTGCATTTTCCCCCTGTTTAAGATTTACTATTCCCCATTTGGAGTTTCAAATTGCTCCTTATCATTTCATCTTTCAATCTGATCATTTTCCACTTCAACTCGGCGTTTTTAATTTCGCTTCGCTTCACTTTTTCGAATGATCATTTTTACATGTTAAATTAGCTTTTTTAAATTTTCAATTTCCTTTTTCATGTTAGTTTAATTATAGCCTGATTATTATGGGAATCAGAAATATTGCGGAAATTAAAAAAAAAAGATTATTATTTCACCGCACAACTAGGTGTGGTGAAATAATAATATATATTTTTTAACATCCGCTGATCTTTTTTAATTTTCTGTTTTGCCTTTCGATTTTAACTATGACGGAAATGATCCTCCGTACCAGGACGATCTGAACGCTGGAACTCTGGACTTCTGCTCAAACATATCTGACTGAATTGACGAACACGCCTGCATTTATAGCTAAACAATCAGCGGGCTGATGGTTAGCAGAACCTGCAGTGTTTGTTCATGTTTCCGTCCTTACATTGAAAAGATTACCGAGGTGTGTTTCACCTGTGGCGATCAGCAATGTCCGCATAGACTCCAGTCAAGTCAGACCAACTTTTAAGAGGATTCTCAGCAGAGCAGGGTCTCTGTCTGACTCTGTGTCTGTATGCAGGCTGTCACACTCCTGACTTCTGCTCCAGAAAACGTCTTTCCCCCGTGTACCGCCCCACGCATTTCCATTTTCTTTCGCTTGAAACATCTGGTGAACCAAATCAAACCTTCTGGCAGGCCAGTGCCGGCCCACTGGCCTCACTTTACGCAGCCCCGCTGTAAACTAATCCCCTCTTAACTGATATACTCCGAGTGCGAGCACAGCCGACGCGGGAAATGATAAATGAATGAAAAAGGACGTTGATAAGACACCTGCAATCATTTTCCCGAGCAAAGATAAGGGTCACACCACGGGCAATAACTTTTGCCAACCTTTTCAATTTTCTTCGACGACCATTTTTCTCCTCATTGTCTTCAGATTCACACAGTTCCCGCCGGCTTAGTAAAGGCTGATGAAGATTTAAGCGCTCAACGCGTAGGTCCTCCACAGAGTGGGTCATCTTGTTTACTTCTTCAATCAGAAAAAAAAAAGTTAAGTTTTGAGTGTTTTTCGTCCTTCACGGCCCTCCGGAGAACAGGGACCACACACTTAGGGGCCCTTTCAGGATTTACAGCGCATCAGGATTACATTTCTCCCCTGCAACACGGCGCTTTGATGCAGTGTAAATTAAGGGGGCCCAGTCCGGCCCAAACTGACAACACCTTCACCCTGAAACGTGATCTTGCAGATGGCAGGTCGTGAATCTTGACGGATAAACACCCTCGGCTCTATCAATTCCGCTCAGCCTTCGTCCGGTCAGACGTGGTTTATGCGGAGCTACTGTGGGGAACAACAAACTTGGATGTAAGGGGGAAAAAAAAAAAAAAAAAAAGTGCGTTTTCTTGACACAGAAAGGACTCCGTTGTCATTCCTTCAAACCGCTAAAGTGAGTCACGAAGCTTCAGAACACAGCCATCCGTCTTCTATTTCGCAGAGCCCGAGAATGTAATTTAGACGCTTCTAATTCGCTACGTCCAAATGGTAGCCAAGTGTTTTAACATTTTGTAATTTTTTTTTCCGAAGGCTGGCTTGTTAAGATTGCTTTAACCACTTAGAGCCTGTCAGATATGCCTCTTTCTCTCCCTCGATGATGAACGCCAGTGAGTGTGAAACCAGATTTTTAGCCTCGTCTCGCATCCGCGCTGGCTCCGGTTTTATCTTTTTCTCTCTTTTTTTTTTTCCTTCCTTTCTCTCTTCATCTCGCTTCCCCCACTCCTGCGTTTTTTTTTTTTGGACACATGCCTACTACCCATGTCCTGGGCTGTCACGGCGGATCCTTCACTCTCTTGCCCTCTTTGAAGTGCAATTACTGTTGATGAAGATCCAATGCAAGCTGTGTAACTGACAATCAAACCGGAGCAAAGTCAATTTGACTTAATTGGTTGAGAATTAACTGTGGAACCGGCATCTCAAGGCGCTCCGGCTTTAATTGTGCCATTTCTTCCCTCTCGGTGGAAGCCCGCGCACTCCAATTGATCGGAGGACAGCCGCTGTCACACGCATCCGGGGTGTCCGCTATTCACTCTCGGCGTGGACTTGCATGCTAAACGCGGAAGGTAATGACACCTCTCCTAATATTTGGACGACAGGCGCGCCCGCTGAATGGCATCTGCTCGACATTTCGCCTGAAACGAGCTGGCGAACGCGCGTGACCCCCGGCGCCCCCGCCGCTGCACAAGCTGCGTCGGTTACCAGACAGCTAAATTAGAGCTTGATTCAACTCGATGTAGCCTCCCTAAAGAGCCTGACTTTGTATTGACAATTTGCTAATCAAATTAGAGGATGGATTACGAGCCGAACATCTGGTCTTCGTAATAACACTCATTATTAAGCTCCACGGCGAAGCGGCGAGCAGACTGTGGGAGCACCTGTATCGCTTTGTGTTCACACGGAACATTTCTGCGCGTCACTTTGTCTTATCTCACACCCGCAAAAATCAAATTTGTGTTGTTTTTTTACATATGCATCTGCTGTAAAAGTAATAGAATATTTTCATTTCTCTTCCTGTACTGTGTCGGGCGGGACGCGTCAGTCGCGTGGCTGCCGAGCCGGCCGGCCCCCTCTGAGAGCTTGTCATCACCAGTGTAGGAACTTGAGTGCAACTTAATGAAAGTCATTTTTTTCTTTCCTCCCCGCTGTGCCGCGCATAGCTGAAGTGCATTACCGCCGAGCCAATCTTAGAACCGCAATTTCCTAACATCCGTGTCTGAATGCGGCTTCCAGGGGAGAGGTTCATGAAGTACAGCACATGCTCTCCCTCTAAATAGCCAATAGCGTCAATGTTCTTTGCGATGATTTCTTTTAACGATCGTTGTTTACTGCCCATTAAAAACATAAAAAAATTATTTTTTTTTTTTGTTTCTGATTTAAAGAACAGAAAACCACCAAAACATACCTCGAGGCAGACGCCATTTTTTTTCCCAAAAGTCAGACTGTGATTCGATTGCCGTGCCGCAATAACAGTTCCCTTTACATTGCGAGCGCAAAATGGCTAATTAGCCGTAATTGGTGATAGTTAGCAGGCACAGCTAAGCCCTGAGATGTACAGTAAATATTAACTTCGTTCGAGATCGGCGGCGTGAAAACAAATCGTCCCAAGGTTATAATGCTACATCGCTAATTACCTCCAAACGAAATAAAGATTTAAAGTAATTAGATTTTTACCGCTCTGTTCTCTTGTTTAGCGTCGGCAGTGTGCGCTGACAGTCATAAGGGGACTTACAGCTGGGATTACCAAAGTAAATCAGAAAGCTTCTTAGCCCCGGGACCTATGACAGAGCTCGCGCGCTGAAAATTAGTGTGTGTGTGTGTGTGTGTGTGTGTGTGTGTGTGTGTGAGAGGGGGTTTTGTTTGTGCTGCAGAGGCTCATGCAGTGTCACACACACACAGGCGCACATGCTATGAACTCAGCAGGACGGCTCTAAATGAGAGCAGTTGTTCTGTGGGATTGTTCTATTAATTCGTCTCCGACTGATAGATGCCATCTCACGCCACAACACAGAAACCACACAGCCGCTGCGTTCCGATCGTCAAATCAAGAGGTCTCCTCTCGGGTTTTGCTCCACACGTCTCCGCCCGGCTCTCATCGGAAATCTTGCCTAATGGCTTCGTCGCCGCCGCCGCCGCTTCCTCCTCTCGTATTGTGTTTCGTCTCATTCTTCCTCCAATTTTAAGGGAGAGAAAAAAAAAAATCAACACCGCGCGTCTCTTCGCTCTCAGGGTAAAGAGAGAGCCCAATCAAGTGTCTGTATGGAACTCTGAAAGGGACGTTTTTGACGTCGTGCTCTTCAGACTAAACCTTTGAAGCTGCCGTTTGCCCGTTTTTAACCCGGTTTGGAAAAAGCACAATTACGGCACAGTCATACATGTCTAAGCCAGGCAGCCCTTATTATGATATTTGTCCAGTTTGACAAGCTCAGCTACTCACACAGCGTCTCAGCTCGGTATGTGAGAGGGAGTGTTTGTGTTCTGTAGAAAACAGATATCCAAAATGAGTTGTTTTGTGCCGGTATGATTTATTTTAGACGGCAACATAGAAATCACGGTGATGGTAGAGCGACGGTACTGTCAAAACAATCTATAGTGCAACATGATTTTTATTTCTGTGGGTTTTTTTTTTTTTTGTGATGATCATGTTTTTGGTGAATAATAGTCGAGTCATCCGAGGTCGTCACCTGATCCCCACTTTTGTTTCAATTTTTGGAAGAAATTAAAAGCATTTTCTGCCGAGTTTTGTTGTCAGTGTGCCTCCGTAACTTCTATTAAAGCACCGTGCGCGATTATCGAACGGTGCCCCGAAGAATAAAGGGAAAAAAAACAAAACGGGCTGACGTCTGCCCGTCAGAACAGACCGTCGTGCTGCAGAGGTAGGATTACTCCGTTTCCATAGCAGTGAGGAGCCCATGAGATCTTGAGTGAAAAATGAGAAAATGAGTGACCGGCGTGGCCTGCAGGCGCGACCCCCGCTGGAGTTGTGTGGCGCAGCAGATGATCCCCATCATCATTCTCCTGTTAGGGTAATAGGAGTCGGTGAGTAGCTCTGCATCGATTTGCTCTTTTTTTTTTTTTTTTTCCTGAGCTGTGTCTGCACCGTAAACAGGTCTGGAAGGCAAACAGACCCTCCGTCTCTCTGACTGTTGTCTAAAAACAACACTCTCCCAGCCCTTAAATCATCTGAGTGACCGCCGTTTGCTGTCAATTTTGTCGGCATGTGATGATTTAATTTTGCGGGACCACCCCGGTGCGAGCGTGCGCTCGGGAATCATCATTACCGCTCTGTTTGTGCACGCAAACCACACGACTGATGGCAGGAGCCAAACCCGAGCACATTTGCATGAGCCGCTGAGGTTTTTTTTTTTTTTTTTTTTCTCTCTGGTCCCACTGTGGTGTGATGAGACTCGCGCTCTGACAGCCTGGGGCCTTGAAACTGAGCTGTGGTCTTATTGACATGGAGCACGCAGCGTTGCTGTGACCGCCACCGCGGCGGCCGAGCTGATCCACCAACCATGCCGCAGAGACACAGATGCCAATGTTTAAGAGCACAGCGGGGGAGCAGTGGTGAGGCGGGGGAGATAAACTAGAGCCAGAGAGTGAAAGAGAGGACACACAGGGAGAGAAAACTTCTTAATACCCTCTCGTGAATTGGAATTCAGACAGAGACAGAAGCCACTTCAGATAGATAACTTAGTACGCTGTGCTCTGACAGGCTTCTGACTTTTACCGCACATTTGCAGCGAAAAGAAAAGAAGACTGCATAGAAACCAGGTCTGGACACATTTGATGTCGCCTGTTGGACCTCGAGGAGGAAACAAAGTGGAAGCGGGCCAGCAAAAGAAAAAAAGAAAATAAAATGAATAAATAAAGAGTGCTGCCTGCTTACAGGACATTATTCCAGCCCCCCTCAACCTCAAACAGCATGCCAGATGTCAGCCTTCCTCAGCGTTGACATCCACCTCGCATGACAAATGCATTCTGCGTCCTGACTGGGAAACGCCGCCATGAAAAGGCAGTCAGACTGAGCAGCGGCGACACCTATTAAAGGGATATTCCGGTGTAAGTTTAATCCACGGTCTAACACACCGTGAAACTGTGTTAGACTCCCCCTCGAGAGATAACGTTTGCAGACTGCTAGCTAGCGTAGTTTTAGCATCCTCAGAAACGACCGCACGACAACAATACATTGCAGTAAATGGGTCCAAATATAAAACCGCCATCAAAAAGCCACAAGTAATGCAGTAATGATCATCACTGAGCTGCGGGACTCTACTGCACTCACAGGGCTTCCCCACAACAAGGAAGGCATCTCAGGTGGCGAGATTTGTTTATCTATTCCGACAAATACGGCAACTATACCAAATGTTTGATGCCTCGAAATATGTGCCGGGACCCTGTTTCTAATGTTGCTGAATTTTGGTGCTGTTCTGAGTATTATTTGTGGTTTTTTGATGGTTTTATATTTGGACCCATTTACTGCAGTGCATTGTTGTCGTGCGGTCGTTTGTGAGGATGCTAAAACCACGTTAGCTAGCGGTCTGCAAACTTGATCTCTCGAGAGGGAGTCTAACACAGTTTCACCGTGTGTTAGACCATGGATTAAACTTAAGCAGGAAGGACTCGGTTGAAATACTGTGAACGATGATTTCTGATTTGTATTTAAACCCGCGCGCGAGAGTCTTGCACTTTCTGTCGCTCGTTAGCTGGACTGGCACTTTGTAGCACAAGCAAAACAGCGTGCATCTCAGGAAATAATCGATTTAGACTCCAATTCTGAATCTTTAAGTTGTGATTTTATCACAGGTGGAGGTTGTTGCCCATTTAAAGACTCAAAGCCACCTTCGTATTCCGGTGTAAGTTTAATCCATGGTCTCAACACTTTTTGGCTTTTTGATGGCGGTTTTATATTTGGACCCATTTACTGCAATGTATTGTTGTCGTGCGGTCGTTTCTGAGGATGCTAAAACTACATTAGCTAGCGGTCTCAAACTTTATCTCTCGAGAGGGAGTCTAACACAGTTTCACGGTGTGTTAGACCATGGATTAAACTTACACCAGAATATCCCTTTAAATATCTCCATTGGTATTGATGTTAGCCGTGCGGGGTGCTACACAATCGTCAGCACTCTTCTCCATTAAACGTAATATCATTACTGTACCCACAAACAATTTACTTACTTGATTAACTGCTTGATTAATTTGATTCCGCTGAATTGTTATGGTCACGGCCGCCTGTCTGCCTCTCCGGCAGGATAAAAAAACAGCATTAGTATTGACGGCGTTTCATCGCTGCAAGTGGGTCAAAGAGTCGCAATAAAAGGCAACTGCTTGTTTCGTATCTCACATTTTATACTCCGCCTTCATAATTGGGCTTCGCTGGATGTCTTCACGCCCCGCATCTCATGCTTACAGACGTTATGACGTACCGTGACTTTTTTTTTTATTTACCAGCACTTCTCACAAGCTGCTGGTATTCTTTATTGCTCTCTCCACACCACACCTGATACATGCAGCAGGAAGAAGCCAAGTGCAACAAAGTGCCGTATGCTTCCCTCCCCACCTGTGTTCGCCCCAACATGTGAGTTTCAGCTTCAAGCACGGATATAACACACTGCTGAATGTGTGGTGTCAATCCTAAGTCACAGGCCATTCTGTGAAATGTAGGAAATCACTATGGGGATGCACACAAACGCGTGATGCCTTCAGGTATCCCGGGGTAAGGTGTTTCATTCCAACGCTTGGCAACTATGATCGGCTTGTTACACAAATGACCTACAGTTAGATAACAATACTCGGCGAAAAGTAGAGCAGCGCTTCGTGTTTATCCCAGCGAGGCCTTCACATTCGCTTCTCCTCGCTATTAATTGCATAACAGGAAAGCAACAACTTCTGGAACGCGAAGAAGCAGAAGGACGGCGAGGACTCAAAGCCCCCCCCCCGCTGTGAGCAACCGTTTCGAAATCGATTTCATCTGCTTTTATATTCAAATCGGCAACAACATTTGTCCGCACGTTTAGCCGAGCGATTGAACGAGAATCCGCGGTCACACAGAAAGACTCTGTGATATGCTAAGATGATGACGGCGCCTTTCTGCCTGTCGGGAGGAGCAACATTTCCCATTAGGTTGTGCTGGTTCTGTTTCACTTGATTTGATTCAATATGCAAAGGCCCGTTGAGAAATCAGACAGCCTGTAGGGTGTGTGTGCCATGGTAATGCGGCCCTGAATGAAAAGCATGATTATGAGGAGGATAATTGAGAGCACACTGAATATGAGACTATCTATCTATCTATCTATCTATCTATCTATCTACCTACCTACCCTCCTTCTCTCCTTTCCTCCACCCTTCACCCTTTCACTTTCAGACAATTTACAGAATTCACATTAATTGCACGGCTAAATGCGGCCTTGACCTATAACAGCCACTCCTGGAGCAGCTGTGTCCACAGGGTGCCACTTTTTAACCGAAGCGCTAATAGGTCGTATGTTGGAAGTGGTGGTTATGGCTCTTGTTGTTGCTAAGCGACTATAGAGAACCCCATTTGAAGCTAGCGCGCTTTTGTTAAAAGTTGGATTTTTTATTTTTTTCCCTCCGTCACATAATTTATGGTACTTGACGCCATGTTCATTTTAAACAATCCGAGCTCTCAGGAATGACTGACACTCGTTGATTAGTTCAAACAGGCGACTCAGATGTAATCTTTGGGTTATTATATGTATTTTTAGCTCAGGTCAGGCTATTAGCCCGGAGCTGCGGCACCTTTAATGCAGAAATGAAGTCTCGAGCGATTCTTGATCTAAATGATTTGAACAAAAACTATGTTGTCTACTTTATGGTAAGGGTGCAGTATCTCTATTTGTATTTGTTATTTGTATTCACCTATTTGTTGTTCTGTAGATCCCGAGTCTGCACAGGGTGTTTTATTTTGAAATGTGAGCACATTGCCATTGTCTTGTCTGACTTCCTGGCTCGCTCTATCTGCTTCCTTGCAGCTTGACGCGGCTGGTGTCCACGCTGCATGAGGTTTTTTTTTTTCACCCAGGGGTACGTACTGAACTGGAAACTGAGTCACATTTCATGGAGATCAAAACACATGAAGAAGAGCCAGAGTGACAAGTGGCGAGACAGTGATGCGATTTGTCTTTTTTCTCTCATTTCTCTCAGCAGAATTAACAGCAGCAACAGAAAAACTCTCTCGTTTACCGCTGTTGTGCTCTCTGGCAGACGATGGGAGTCGAGCACAAAATGTGTTTGCACATTTGCATCGGCATTGTGAAGCTGACAGCAAAAAATATAGCGTTGAAACTCAAAAACCCATTCTGGTCACTTGTAAAAACACAACGTGGACAGTCATCCATAAACGCCGGATTCCGACAAAACAAATTGCATTTGCTCGCTGTCTGAGCGTCTCTCAGTAGAAACTCACAACGGTCCTCCTGCCCCATTCAAAAATAAGCAGGAAATGAAGCCGCCCCTGCAAAGTGAGGCTCCCGGCAGGCCCCTTAAACTGTAAATGTTTTCACTCCGCGCCAACTGAAGCAGCGACGCGCAGCCAAAGTGTGACATGCATTCTCACACGGTCGCGGCGCTTTACACCGCAATCAGTGATACGTGGTGGTCAGGTGAGCAGGTCCTTAACCTTCACACCGGCGGAAGACGGATGGTGTCCCGGGGAGAGGCTACGACTCAGCAAGCGATCACAGGTGCAGGTGGAAAATGGTACAAAAACTCATCCGGCGTGGCAGAAAAAAAGATTAATACGGTTGTTTTGTCTGATTGAGCACATCTCGCGATTGCTCGAAGCGCACACATGCAGTCGATCGCAGCGGTCCACATGTCCCCCTTTATTTAAAATTCAGGCTGGTTTTGTTTAACTGCCAGAGTGACTTTCTTTTGTCTTTGCAGGTAAATAGATAAATAGAGCGGGAGCAACGCCGCCATCTGTTAACGTCACTTCAGACAGCCATAGAGTTGATTTCTCAGGCGCTAAAAAGCAGACTTTGTGTGTACCTGTGGCAGAAATCAGACGCGATATTTCACACTTTGTGCGTGTGGTTTATTGCCTCTCAGCTTGCTGATTGCTACCTCGTCCTTTGCCGCCCCGCCCGTTCCGTCGCACTTAATCAGATTTATATGTTCGGTTCTTCATAAAAAACACGAATTACTCCCACCTGTATCAAAACATCGGGTCAGCATTTCCGACAGTTCTGCCGAAAATAATTACAAGTTTGAGAATATTTTAATTTACTTAGCTGATAAGCCCTTTGTCTTATTTACAAACATTTATTTAAGTTAATTATTTTCCCATTCCATTACACCGATATGGACTTCACACTCTGATCTCTCTACTATAATTATATATAATTGCAACAGCTTTACCCTCAAAAAACAACTGCCATGGCACTTTATTGTAATTTCATCCACTTGATGTGAGGCCAACACTGGCCAAAATGTACTCTATTTCCATTAACAAACTCAACTACGGAACTAAAGGCAATTCACGCAACATGCAGAATTAAATTAAAGTAAACTGGGACCGCTGCGAGCTCATTTTCTCCCTCTCCACCGACTGAAATGGTATTCACCATCTGGTCCCTCAGGCTACTTCGAGACATCACTTCAGAAATACTCGCATGTGTGTGAAATTCGGATTACTAAACTCTCTCTAATCACTCATTTAATGCCTAAAACCGTCATAGTGTGCCTGCTAATGTCTTGTAAATCTACAAAAGCCGAAGTGCCGTGGCTTTCGCCTGTGCTGACATGTTGGGTATGTCTACTTTATGAGCTGCCATTAGGTTTGCAACATGTTTTTCTCTGGTAGGGCACTTTAAATAGAGGCACTCTTTTGCTTTTTCGACGCAGTTTAGTCCTCAAAAGCAACCCCAACAGACCCTTACAAATAACGAAATATAACGAGCCAGGCGTATTGTGTAGGCGGGATTACTTTGAAGAGTGTCGGATGCAGACGCAACGTATATTTAGCTCAAACTTACTCCTGGATCTAGATTTCTTCCGACAGAAGACATTTCTGCCACAACCTCGTAGCCATCTCAAGAATAAATCGATGCTGCAGTGATTTCTCTAAAGTAAACAAGAGGGAAATATTTTCCTTTCAAAAAAGGCAATGTTTGAAGCCTTCGCGAAGCCTTTGATCACCTTTTACTCCTCTAAAGCAGACAGGAACTCACCGAAAAGGATCCCAGCCAGGTTATGAGTACTCAAGGTACAGAGTGGTATCCAGTTATTTACTCCGCTTAACAAGCATACAGCACTACAGTGCCGGTACCTTTATAAAGCCTTTGTTTACTTATTCATGACCCGTCTTGAATAATTAAGAGCGGCGCTACTTGCAGGGGAAGTATGTGTGGATTTGTTTGCGTGAATGGCCACATCACACGGGACATAATACTGTGAATCACCCCCATCTGTGTCTGAATGAGGATGCAGTCAAAACACATCACAGTGCAAATGCTTGTTCCCAGACAAGATGCACGCTCTTACACATGTCGCAAAGTCATTATCACATATGAAACATTAACATACCAGTGTAGATGTGAATATGGAGCTGCAAGCGCACAGACTACAAGGAGACGCTACATGACGATACATACTGTAAGTTCCAGCCCAGCCACCAGGATATAATGATAGCAGTTAACATATCACATTCACATTACATGCTTATTTGCTGAGATTCATTACAGCAGGTGGAGGAAGGCTGCTAAACAGGGAACATCAGTTCAAGTCTGTGGACACATTTCAAGCCACTGGCAGCCAAAACCAGCCGGGAAGTCAGACCATCGTCAGACGTTTTTGTGGCGACCAAAACCAGGTGTCTCACAAGGGAAAGGTGGACCAACTCCAGGTGTTTTATTGGAGACCAAAGCCATCTGTTTTTCATCTCAAGCCATTTTTGCGGGTGTTGGACCATGTCCAGTGGTTTTAATGGCAACCACATCTCCTAGCTGTTTTACGGAGACCAAAACCGGGTGTGTTTTCACCAGAGGATAGACCATCTCCATCCGTTTTATTGGCGACAAAAATTGGCTTTTTCATGGGAGGTTGGACCATCTCCAGGTTCCTTTTGTGGTGTCCAAAACCAGGTGTCTCACAAGGGAAAGGTGGACCAAGGTGTTTTATTGGAGACCAAAGCCGTCTGTTTTTCATTTCAGGCTGTTTTTGTGGGTATTGGACCATGTCCAGTGGTTTTAATGGCAACATATCTCCTAGCTGTTTTACGGAGACCAAAACCGGGTGTGTTTTCACTGGAGGATAGACCATCTCCATCCGTTTTACTGGCGAAAAAAAATGGCTTTTTTCATGGGAGGTTGGACCATCTCCAGGTTCCTTTTGTGACGACCAAAACCAGGTGTCTCACAAGGGAAAAGTGGACCAACTCCAGGTGTTTTATTGGAGACCAAAGCCATCTGTTTTTCATCTCAGGCCGTTTTTGTGGGTGTTGGACCATGTCCAGTGGTTTTAATGGCAAATATCTCCTAGCTGTTTTACGGAGACCAAAACCGGGTGTGTTTTCACCAGAGGATAGACCATCTCCATCCGTTTAATTGAAGACAAAAATTGGCTTTTTCCATGGGAGGTTGGACCATCTCCAGGTTCCTTCTGTGGCGACCAAACCAGGTTTTTAAGCCAAAGCCTGATTTTCTTCTAACCCTAAACAAGCAATTGTTTTGCCTCAATCTGACCTGAGTGACAGGAGAGGAATAGAAAGCTCAACCGAAACACACAATAGTTGCAACATAAATTAACATCCGGCTTTAACAGAAACACACTTAACATTTAGCTCACATTTATTGCGAATATTGGGTTGTAAAACAAAGAGATACTGCAGACACACATACTCTCACACCGTGGGTGACGTCGTATTTGCAGATTGTTAGATTCTAGTGGAAAAGCCACACAGATCTCTCCAAGGATCTGCAGACAAACAATGTGCACATTTAAGACTTTCGGCATCACAAGCCATTCGTTTTCTGCGGCCAGACAAACCTCGCTTCGCCTTGGTTTGCAGAGAACCTTCGCGCGGATCCATAAAGCTGTCAGAGGCTGGCTTTCAAGCGGGTCTGTAATGTGCCCCCACAGCAGTGAAATACAGACCGTCTCTCCCTCTGCAGTACAATATCATCATGCATCTTCGAAGTAACCAAAACAAGCAGCAGGACAAGGAGGCGGCTTCACAGCTCTGCACGCATTTAAAGCCTCGGAAAAACACATATGGAGGCAAGAGCACCTTTCTTACACACCGCTTTGATGTTGTCAGGAATATTCAACTGCAGCCAAGAGGCATCCATTTGCATCTCATCATGTTTATACAATCAGCTCCTGGCAGAATCGGTGACACGAGGGATGTTTTTTTTTCATTTTACACACGTCTTTTTCCTCGTCTGAAAAGTAGTCTTTATACCGTAATGGCATTAGTCACGAAACCCACTGGTCAAAGCACAGTCATTTGCATCATCGGTGCACACGCATTGCCAAATGCAAGAATGGGAACGCTAATAATATCGTTTGGTCTCCGAGGACCGCACTTTCCAGGAAAACAAACCTTGCCTGGAGCTCATTGATTACATGTGAATACATGTCTGATTCCAGTCGAACAAATCTCATACATTAGCACATACAGTTCAGAAATAAAGAGCATAGATTTGCAATCACGCTCTGCTCAATTGCTGATTAAACTTTCCTTTGTATAAGAACGTGGTGACTTGAATCTCCTCTCTCGCTCATCATTTTCATTATCAGCGTTTTAGGAGCATCCAAAGGAAACATTCCTTTGAAACCTGGCAGCAACCTGCCTCACCAAATATGTCAACACTGGCCTCAGCAACCAAAACATTGCTTGTTGCACGGGGATACTATCAGCTCTCAGTGATGTCTCTCTCTCTCTTTTCCTTTCTCCCTTTCGATTTGGGTAAAAATCAAGGCTAGATTCTGGACCGAGATATTAGTCAGCACGCTGACAGATGGCAAACTCGAGATTTATTTTCATGGCTGAGCTGGTGCGGCTGCTTTGTGACTGAGAATTTCAAAGGAGTGGCATTAATCTGCTCCCCCTGTCTCGCAGTGGGCCAAGGAACCAGTTCAAGGTGGAACCAATATAAGACAAAAGTCCCTTGGAATTGATGAACCAGCAGAGTGCGCATTAACATTCCTCAAAGGGGACGGCTCGGATTAGCTCCGCGAGAGGACGACCACGGTGAAAAATACAAGGTTGGACGAGAACATGCTCTCTCCATCCATTTTGGAGGATGAGTCAAAAGCTGATTGGCATTCCTTTAACAACTGCTACTCCACCTGTGAAACGAGCGAACTGCAAATCCTTTTAAAAGCTGGTTTGGGTTTTTTGGGCGATCAATAATTGAGAATGTGGTGTCTGTTTTTTCCTCAGAGTATATGAGTCAAGTGCACTCTGCAAAACATCAAAACAAGAAGTTCTTGAGGAGGGAGTGTCTGTGTGCGCGGAGGGCTAATATTCCCAGAGGTGATCAAGTGTTTTATAGTAATCATGGTGCGCTGATAAAAATCATCCCAGGAGGAGCTTCCATGCCTGTAGTTTGTAAATCAAAATGTTTTATTTTTTTTTGGAAAACACAGATGTCCCCTGATAATACTAATCCCATGCAAATCAAATGCTTGATCATTTTATCCACCTATTGTTCTGAGTTCCTTTTTTTGGGGGGTTTGGTTGGTTTTCTGGATGCAAGATTCTCTCGTTCTCCCGTTGAATGAAGGAAGAGGAGAAATATTCCAAATTGAGTTTGGATGTGGGTTTTATTTTGTCACCCTTTCAGTGTGTAGTACTTACAAGCAGAATTGGAATACAATAAAAATATTCTTCATTTTTTTATTTTTATGGAGGGTCCTCTTCCGCAGAGTCAAAGTCCAGTTGCGGGGGTGGCTGGGGTCGGTCTTTCATCCGACTTTCCCTCCCGACACCAGGGTTTGTGTCCTGTTTGTGATCAAGAGTCAATAATTATTTGTTTACAATTCATGTCACGTAATTAAGTGAACATATGTAACTGATGTGACGTACTTGCATCACTTTTAACATCAGTTTTTTTAAAGGGACAGTGTGTAACGATTTAAATAATTTATTAACTCAAATCAACGTCTTCGTTCATAAGTAAGTCCTCATTGGTGTACAATTACCTCTGCCAACAACCTGACTTATCCTCCTGAGCGAAGAGTTACCTATCTGAATATACATAGCAGCTGTCTATGGAGGCCGCCATGTCTCTCCGGTTTTAAAAAAACTATGGACTGCCAAGAGGGACACAAAGCACTACGTGGTACTACGTAGTAAGGCTAAACGCGTTTTCGCTCAGAGCTAGCTTGACTGCGGAACCGAGAGGGAGCTCAGCGAAAGCGCTCGTCACTAACAATAACAATAACTAACTACATCTTTACCTCATTACTTGAATCAGTAGAAATACTCGACGCTGTTGGGAAAGAGTCCATATTTTGAAAATGAGTTTCTTGTCCGTCAGGGCCACCGTAGCTTCCGGAACGTCTCCAACATCTTCAGAACGGGAGGGGTGAGCAAAGGAGTGTTGCAATGTAGAACCTCACAGCTAGATGGCGCTAAATACTTGATATATTACACACTGTCCCTTTAACAGAAAGTACCTTTCCCAATCATCAGAAAGTGCTTGTAAGAAAGTAATTACCGAACGCTAGCATAATAGTTTTTTTTGGCTAATCCCAACCTAGTAGTGTTTTGCCTAAACCAAACCAAAATCACGTTAATAACATTCCAAAAGTCATACTAAACAATATTACCCATACAGTTCCTCAGCGCGCTTCATTTTGAATGTCTGACAGGGCTCGCGTCCACACATCCAAAATAAGCTCCCACATTGTGTCATTATTTCGCACTGCCAACATTCAAGACGATGGCGATTGGAATACAAACAAGCTATTTCGATTTCCCTCCGTATATCAGAATGATGACAGGTGCAGACGGACCTCTGGCTACGAGAGACCAGCCGTATGGGTTGGTTGCGATATGCAGCCTCACCACCCGATGCCACTAAATCCCACCTGCTGGACCTTTACTTCAGAATGTGGCAATAATCTTGAACATGCCCTCCGTAAAATCATTTCCAAGGAATAGAGGCTAACGCGGAACTCAAATCAACGTCTTTTTAATGTTTGATCTATATTAGTAGGGACATAATGATGTCACCCACCCAAATGAACAAGAGCACACCATATATGATCTGTTAAATGGGCGGATGTGGAACAGCAACAGTGCGACGGCTTTAACAAGCTCTAATTGACTGGTTTGTGAAATTGCCAACCTCCACATGATGAAAGGCTGATAAAAAGCCTTTGATGTTCTATTTTTTTTTAAGCTAGTTTTTTTCACTTGAAGTTGGAGGTGGAGGGAGAAAGTCACAGACATCACTCAGCAGCCAGGAATCTCCTCTGAAACGTCTGATCCGGGCCTCCATCTGATCCTAATGAGCCGCGCTAATGAAATATGATAAAATAGCCTCCCACTGAATACCAGGACGCCTCGCCATTACCCAGCTTAAATGTCAACGGTAAACAAAACACAAGCAGATCTGTTTTTTTTTTTTTTGTTGTTTTGTTTTTTTTACGAGCCCGTTCACTGACGATGTCGGAATATTCAATCTTACCTCGACACCTACAGCACGTTAAATGTTCAGAGTTTTCTCGTCACACCCACGGCTTTATCCAAAACTTTAAAGTTTTCTGCCGGTCGTTATTTCGTAACCCGCGTCTGTATCACCGCTGTTCCCAGTCGGGAAGATGCTCCTTGTTCAAAATAAGCAGGGCACGGTGTTCCCTGCCACTTCCACTTAGGCTCGTCTCTCCTTCCCCACAATGATTTCAGACACCTGAGTGAGACATTCACAATTCAAGTATCCTTTGGCGAAACCTTGGGGCCCGCACTGATGCAGCCTTTGTTGACAATGATGGATGCAGCCGTCAAGGAGACTGACATGGTAGGCTAAATTACATTACATTCAAACTATTTTTTCGGCCCTCTTCAAGGCTAATGTTGCAATGAGATGAGGCATATGTCGTGGGAATAGTCGCATCTCAGAGACGGGAGGCGATAGCTGCAGCTGCGGCGGCACGCAGCTCGTCGCTTGGCACCGGGAACTGATTTATTCAGTAATTGACTCCTAATATTGTTGCTTCGGTTCATGATGGAGTTTACGCCCGGAGCTGCTGTTAGAAGACATTCTGTGTTCAATCTGTGTCTTTTCCGTGAAAGTCTGAGTATGTTTAAAATATTCAATCCCTCCCTCTTGTAATATTAAAGAAAAACAGAAAAAAAAAGGACTAGTATGACGCACTTCGATTGAAACAATCCATAATTAATTAAACTCTTTTAGCTTGGTCACCGGCTCCCTGAGGTGAAGTCAAATAGGTTTCGATGCATGTTCAAGTCACTACATCCTCCACTGCAGGCAGCATTAAAGGATGGATTTCCGGTCAGGCCAAAGGGGCCGGAGCTCAGGGACCTCTGACCGTGAGGCCTCAACCTCGGCCGACCTGAGGGCGAGGGCTCTGGTGGCCAGAAGCCCCTCGATACAGGGGTAGATATCAATTAATCTAGACTTAGAGCAAATACATGAGGGAGAATGGTGAGGAAGTATTGGCAAAGGATGCAGAGAGCAGGCTTAGTCACGCACAGGTCCTTGACTGGCTCAATTACAGACTACCTAAAGCTAGAAGTTTTAACAGCTGAATAATTTATTGAATGAATAAAGTATGAAATCTAAAATTGCTGTTTAAAATGGAGCGCGCTTGAAACAAAAAAAATATTATCACGTTTAAAATATTAAAAACATCTCAGAATAGTTTCATGTGCTCAAGTTTCAATTTGCTACATGATCTGGTTGCTTTGGTTTGTTTTTTTCTCTTTATTCGTTTGCATTTACGGATGTCCACTTGATTAACATTGATTTCTAAAGTTCATATACAGCTGCCAATATCAGACAACAAAGCCAGAATAAAGGTACAGATCAATATTTTGAGTTCATAATTACATTTAGACAGTTAGACACGAAGATGAACACTGCACACGTATCTGCTTGTCATATATTAGCCTGGAGCCGGGACACTAGCCTAGCTTAGCATAGCTAGATTGTTATACAGTCTCACGTAAGGATGACTTGTAAAGGGCAACCACTGGATTTTCATAGTCAACAGTTGAAACACAAATAAGAATGGGATGAAGGAACCTTTCACAATAGCAAAGCCGCTCCGAGGGCTAAAACATTTGACTGTTTCGGGTGGAAACGTGCCTGCACGGTAGATACCAGCAGCACCTCTAAAGCTCGAGATAACTAACACATTGAATTGAATTCTCGAATCGCGGGTCAAAAAGTGAATAAGAAACAAGTTGTGGTTTTACAGAGTGCTTGCATCTTACTTTTAAATCAAAAACTGCTCTTTTAAAGCCACTCTGTCTGCCTCCATCTGTACAAAATCAATCTTAAGTTGTTCCATTGATCCTAAATTGAATAAAAGTATAAAATGTGCTAATCAGATACTGATTTGACAGACATTGCCTTTGACTGATTTTTTTTTAAAAAAGATACTAATGATGCCTTCAAACATTAGATTTGCATCAATTTCCAGTTTGTTGCCGTCGTCCATAAGGAACCAACTGCAATGTAGAGTCAGTGTCTGACCCAGTTAGGAGCAGATTAATAGTCGGTTGTCTTATTTCTTTCACGGATTGCCTCCTCTGGTCTGGAACTGCATCAAGTCGACGCGCCTAATTCCTTCTCCCTCTCCACAGAGCCAGGTTTTGCTCGCGCTCGATGGCGGCGGCGGCGGCGGCGGCGTCTGCCCTGATGTGTGTGAAAAGGCGCAAGTAGTGTCACTCCAGTGTGAGAGCGAGTAGGGAGAGTAAGGCAGAATTCACTGTGTTATCATGTTATTATGACTCTCTTATCAGCGTTATCATGCAAGTAGCAAGCGGCAATGTTTTGGTGGCCTTTAACACCGTCAGCGTATCAGAATAGACCGGTTACTGCGGCAGAAGAATGGAAACCCCCCCCCCCCCCTTCTCTCCCGGCAGCATCACTCACACTTAGGTAATATTTCACTATCTATTATCAACGGCACATTTCCAAATCTCGTCCAATCAGCCGGGCCTGTAATTCACGGACATCATTCGTGCGGGCCGTTTCCGTGCTACGGCTCAGCATCACAGACCGGCGGGCAGGAATCACAGTCGGTATTGCTCACATGCAGGCGAGCCCACAGGCTGTTTAACAGGCTGCGGAGTTACGCATGGTCACTACATTTCATTAAACAAGACAAGGTCAGCAGCCCGGGCAGAGGGATCTGTTTTACTGGCATTCGAGGAACGCTGCGCCGCTAAACGGCAGTTGACCTTGTTGTTGTATCCTGACAGTCAGCGGCTCCCGTTCCCACCACGACCGCTCCGCTGAGGGAGGAGCTGACATGCTGCTTAGCCAGGAGAGGGGACGGGCTCCCACCGCGCATACATAATGTCACATTTTTGACGCTTGATTACAATATTATTAATTCCTCCGCTCTCTCTGTGTTTTGGTCAGAGTCGAAGATGTCCACATGGCCATGTCAAGAGGTCCGCGTCTGGACGGCTAATACGGGCAATTATGGGAGGTCATGTGTTAGGTCATTCGTTAATCATGTCGCAGAGGCGCCCAGGACACTGTCAACTCTGTGGCGGGAGACTTTGGGAGGTGCGGATTAGCTTCAGCCGAGCAGATAAAGCCAACTCAAAGAGAGGAACACTTTAAATGTTTATCTCCGCACGAGGAGGGTTTTTTTTTTTTTTTTTTTTTGACGTGTCGTGTTTGCTTATCTCTCTGCATGTGGGCAGGATATCGCAAAATCTACACTGGAGATTTGGGTGAAATGTGATGGAAAGGCCAGAGTAGCACAAAAAAAAAAATGTTTAATCGATTATACAACACCTCACGTACGGTATCACCGCTGAACTATCCTGCGGATCCCTTTTTAGTCCCGGATCGCTTCGACTATCTTATATTCACAGACGCCCGCTAGATTTTCTGCAAGGTTTATTTCTAGCAAACCGATTGTAACCATCTCCTTTCAAATTTGGTTCCCTTATTCTTGTTAGCATAAGCTGAGGTAAATTGCAGTAAGGTCTTTCGCCTGAAAATGCAACTGCAAAAAAAAAACAAAAACAACAAGGTTCATGCTTTGTGATGACTAAAAGAAAATATGTAAATGGAACAAGTGGAGATGGTCTTGAGTGCAGTCTCTGAGTTTCCTAGCGCGCTAAAATGCTACTAAGGCGGTGTAACCTCCACCAGCGAGGTTATGTTTTTGCTCATCTCTGTTTGATTCGTTGGTTAGTTGCTTTGTCGGCAGGAATACGCAAAAACTAACCCTTTTTTTTTTTGTCATTCTGTTAAAAATCCAGATCTGGTGGACTAATGGTGACTGTTGGGCCTTGGTGGAGGTATGCACTCTAAGAGCCATTCTAGCTTGTCTATGAATTAGACCACCAAGATTAAACGACACGCTTTTACAACCTCCAAACAATCCTGTAAAGCATTTGAGGCATCCTGTCCTCGAGCGCTACCGCTGCAGCACTGCATATTTAAAAAGGTCCATGGCGGAGGCTGCGAGTTCTGAATTTTTTCACAGTTGAACCTTGTAAAAGCTCTGAAACTCTCAGGATTGTGGTATTCTCCGAAAAGGATCACCACGATCGGGCCCGACGGTTTGTTCTTGACCTTGAGAACAACAGTTGACAAAACAATCTCCACTCGACGGTCCGCTTGCTCTCCAAGTCCTGAGAGTTGGAGCGTTGCACTTCCCTGACAACTGAGTAAACTTCATATGCTAACGAAGGCCGCGCGATACAACAAGAAGACATTAAGTCGAGTGGAGACTGTTTAGTCATTAGGAGGATTGGCTTTTCCCGTCCAGACTCCGAAAAAAAAAAAAATCTTTAAAACATTATCTCCCTCACAAAAGAATATGTTAGTCGGATGCTCTCTCTGACCACTTCCCATTCAACTCCGGTCTCATTTTCTCCGAACCGCAGCCTTCTCTCGTCCTCTCAGCTGCCCTCTTGTTCCGTTCCTTTTGGCTTCTCCTCTCTGCCAGTAGCGTACTTGTGGTTCACAGCCTCCTCTTCACATTTGAAATCAGAGCAACCGAGCATTCATTACCGCCGGGTCACGTGAGGGGGATTAATAACCTTATTACTCATATTGGACATGCATAAAATAGGAGGTCTGACCTTCTTTTAACCCGTCTTCAACAATAGGTGGAGGGTGTCCATTAATTGAATATAAAGGAGCGTGCATGGGAGGCGTTTGCGTCGGCCTTGCTGTAAATGTTACGAGATCCCCGGTTAGTAATAAAAACAGTCTGACTTCTTGTGTGTGTGTGTGTGTGGGCACCAATTCATTTATGCTCCCTAAGTACAAGTACAGCAATACGGGGCTTATGATGATGAAAGGCAGCCGATCCTCTCAGCCGCCAGCCGAGAGACTGTGTGCCATTAAAAAAAAAAAACCTGCACATTCGCAGCTTCCATCCGAAAAATGACGAGTCCCACTTCAATAAATGTGGGAATCTTAACCTAATTGCCGGGATGGCTATAGAACCCAGACGGTCTGATATCCGCTCACGACGTCTGATTGACTTAAACGACGAGTTGCCTCCAAATGTTTACAGCAAATAGAATCAGTCAAGACAATAAAACGATTTATATGAATATGGACTATGTTGGCGCGGAAATGTGTTTGTATGCAACCTTTTTCGAAGCATCCTTTACACACACACACACACACACACCGTAGGAATAAAAGGAAATAGTTGATTTTCTTTCTGAACTCTGTTTTCTTTTCCTCCACCCTGCCTCTAAAATGTTATGGTTACTTCTTCCTGCTCCCCTCCCCTCTTCCCTCGGAGGTTATATTTTATCCACAAGAGAGCCATTATTTAGCATCTCCGTCTCCGCTGTCCTCCTCCCCACAGCTCTCCCGACTCAGTGCCATTCTCCTTTGTCATTCTAATCTTTTCCTCTGGCGTTACCACTTTGTTTTGACCTCCAGCCTCGCCTCGTGTGTCTGCGCGGGTGCACGCGTGTTTCGGTTGGTGGAATTTTGCTTTTCATGGTCGCTGGTTAAAGGCATAGGACGAGGCAGGACAGTCAGGGGAAGCGGAATTTGTTTTAGCCCATTCACGCCGCTTCCGCTTCCCCTTATCTCTGTGAAGCACGTGGATTCGCATCCGTGAATTTACATCTGCGCGGTGGAGGGGCAACGGGCGACCGCGTGATCGATCTCCGAGGAACAATTTATTCAGCAGAGAGAGCGCACCTGGGTGTTGTAATTTGCAGGGGTCGTTCATTACCGAATATGTTCGATAAATCACTGTGTTGGAATTCATACCTGTATTTGTTAGTATTACAGGGCAAGGCCTGAGTATTACCGTAGCTATTGTAATACATACAGTACGTGTGGCACCGGTTAAAAATAGGCAATCGACACCTTACCATTGCCAGGTGACAAGACTAATCGTAACCTTAATTAGAAAAAAAAAAAACAACACATTTCCTCTCTGTAATGTCAACTTTAACGAACATTAACACACAATAATGGCGGTCACCTCTACATATCGCTGCTGCAGTCGGGTTGATAAACGGGAGTGATGAAGAAAAATCTGAAGTGGTCTCCCATAAAAAGCTCTGGATCAGAGCAGAATCTGATGCGACTCTGGCTGTTTATTCCTCCAGAGAGTCTGGGCTCTGCGTCTGACTCTCACCATCCGGAGCTAGCGAGCCCTGATCAGCTGAGCAGGAACCTTGTTGGTCCCTGCCCACCCTACACAACACTCGGCAGACGCCTGTAGTTTCGTCTGTTTCTTTCTTGTGGCTCGTCCAACTGTGAAATAGTCCGGCTTTTTTTTTTTGCTTTCAAATAATTCCCTGCACAATTTTCCCTACAATTGCGTAAGGCTGAACCGAAAGATTCGCACCTGCACAGAAGACCAACATTTCCAAAATGAAGTGAGTTTTTGCGTGACCTAAGGAGAAGAAATACACTCCTGCACACTGTCAGCCAAGAGTGTGAAATGTTCTGCTCATCTTTAAGCAAACATGTAATCCAGTGCTACTCCAGTGCTGCCAGAGGTTGAACTTTTACACAGTTCCTCAAAAGCTTCTGCAGGACATATTTCTGGAGGAGAACTGGAGATATTTTAGCCATCGAAAGGAATAACCACCAAGTCTTAAGAGACGGTGAAAACAGTGCTGCCGCCCACAGAAACTTAAAACTTCATCAAGAAAAATACAAAACAGCACCGCCCACACTCATTTTAATTGACAAGTGATTCTCTGGGAATCACCCTTCAGAGGCGCAGACAGCCAAATCAGCATAGAAAGAAATGCATAGCCACCACAAGGGTCTTGCAGATTACCACTTTAATATGGGCTACAGCACAATGTGATGTAACAAGTTGTCACCCAGATCAACTGGACACCCACGATCTCACTGTGGCCACCAGCAACAGCAGATAATTGCTATCAATATTTCAAGCAGACGGTGACAGTGGGGCATGACCTGATGCAGCTCAGGAAAAATCAAAATTTCTCGCCTCTGACAGATCATAACTCAGCTGCGACAATCCATCACGGCAAAAGGTGAGACCCAGAGGGAAAGTTCCTGACAGGGATCTGACATATCGCTGTTTGTGCGGCAGCTTGTTGAGTTTGAGCTATTAGAAAAGAGGACGCTTTTTATTCGGGGTCAAACGTGTTCTGTATTTTGGCTACATCTTCGGTGCAAAATTGCTGAAGTGTTTCTGAACTGCAGCTCCCTCGGATCAGTTTCAGTGAAATGACCCGGACAGGAAAAACACAACTTCTTTTTTGTTTTTTATTATTATCTCTGTTGATGTTGTTGTTCTGATGTTCAGCCATGGCTAACGCTGCTCATCTTAACAACCCAGCTCTACTTCTTCTGTTTCAGTCCAAACAAAAGGCTGTTGTCACCGCCGAAGGACAGATATTGTTTTTTAATATCTATATCAATATCTATATTGGCAATATAGCTGCAATATATATATATATATATATATATATATATATATATACATATATATATATATATATATATATATATATGTATATATACATATATATATATATATATATATATATATATATATATATATATATATATATATATATATAAATCTGTATGTCAAAGGTAAGTGGACAACCAATTAAAGTCAATGGTGGTTAAAAATGACCCATCTGTGGTTGTTGAATGAGTTATTCCAAACTCATGGGAAATAATATGCTGCTAGCCACAAGAAGTTGGAACCTGGTTGCCAGGAAGGTAATCAGGAAGGCTCCTTCTGCTTCTCTGCCACACTGTCGTAGGTACAATATTGTCTTAAATGTCATTATATGGTAAAGCATTAAGATTTCAGTAGAACAGAGGGGTCTGGTGACACATCCTGTCATGTGTCTCAAGGTCTTGTCTTGTCATTTATTAATTCATGTTCCTTTTCCCCTGTTTTATTTAGAAATACTCACCACTCGTCCCGTTTTAGATCGCTACCTTATTTGCCTTATATGTCCTCCCATTTGTGTGATTGCCCTGATTAGTGTCACCTGTTCCTTGTTGGTTTTCCCTCCCTATTGCTTTTTATCATTTTCCCTTCACAGCTCGCCAATTTGTCACAGTACTTTAGCGTTCCAGCCTTAGTTGTCCTTGTGTCAAGTGTTTCTGCTTTATTTCTCATTCGTTGGGATTTTTGCCTGTCTACTGACCTTGCCTTTGCCATTCTCCTATTATACTTGTTTGCCTTCACTGACTGCTCGCTGTGTACCAAACTCTCTTTTGGCAAATAAAGACTGGGCTTTTTTTTTTTCTTCTTCTTTTCATATATTCTGAGTTTAGAATGAACATTTGGACATGTTACTTGTGGCCAACATATCATAATCTCAAAGCACAGACAGGCATCCAGACATGGTGTCACTTTTGGCCAAATAGTGTAATGTATAGTGTGTCGCAATATGAATGCATAATTGCATCTAGAATAATTCACTGTTTTTGACGGATGAGTTAGACCATTAGTTTCAACATTAATGTGATCAAATGATAACAGAATGATAGGATCGTATCACTGTGTTAGAATATGAAAACATTAAACTTTCACCAAGCAGTAACTCATGTCTACAGTGGATTTTTTATCAGTTTCAGCTAAGTTATGAACATATTTCTAAAACCGAGTATTGGGGCGATTTAGACATTTATATAGGACCTGTGCTTTCCATCATGGTTTAGTTATTTTTTGGAAAAGTGATAAAACGAGTAACTCAGAAATGGCTGTAGCTCATAAACTGCAAGGACATACATCAAATGATTGGTTCAGTTGGTTACAGAACAACTTACATTTCACTAGGATGTGCTGTGATGCAGTTTAAATCTGAATTGAAATTTGATTTTGTCGTGGATACCCACATGTCTTGACAGTTTCTGTTGCTTCAATGCTTTAATCTTCTCTGAGAGGCGTTCTTGTGGGACAGCAAAGAACATACAGACCATTAAAAACACATTACACACACACACACACCACAAAACGCAACACAGTGAGCATTCCATTCAGGCTTTTGTCATGTATTGGTGGAAACTTGCGATGCAGCAAAAATAATGTGACTCAGTTTGTTTGCTGCTGGTTGGGAGATACGTTTCATACTCTCAGCTTCGACCAGTGTCCGTGCGTAGGTAGGACCTGGCTATTGTGAGCATTTTTATGAATGAACAATAAAATGCATCAAGATTGCAATGCAAATATAGTACGACCGACCCGGCTGTCAAATGTGTTATAAATATACAGTGAATCGCTGAAAACATTCCCTTCACAGAGCTTACTCACTGTTTATTATGCACATAGGGAATGAGGTGTACATCAATGCACAGTCTCTCTTCATCATACACATACAGAGCAATCTGACTTCTTCATACTCTGGTCAAACTATGGGTTGTATCTGTTTCCTTTCTGTTTTTTTTCACGCCTTTGGGAAATACACAAGTTGGCAGACTGACTGATTGTCACTCATCGCAAACTGAACTCCAATCGTCAAGAGGCTCCCGAGTGGGATGAATCACCAAACAGAACAATTCTTCATGCAGATGAATACGCTTTTGTCCCTGCTTATGCTTTCTTTTTTTTTTTCTCCGAGGAGTATATGTGTTCTCTAGTTCCTCAATCATCCACTATGTGCATAATGTATGCTATTGATTGCTGTTCCTCCCCAACAGGTTTAATTTCACGAAGCAGATGGCGAAATGGCTGCAGATGCAGCTCAAATCAGACATGTAATCATAGGTACTACTCTTACGCATGGCGTGTTTTAAAAAGAACAATCTCTGTTTTGTACAAACTGGGTCAGCTTAAGCCATCAATGCGTGCACTCTGATTAGATTCTGCATTCAGAAACAGAACTAGTTCATTCATGGGGTGGATTTTGCTGTCAGAAATGGTTTTAAAGTGGTCCTTTACTTATTACGATTGATGTGTTATTAAATATTTTGGAGGGTTTGATATTTCCAACTGCAGGGAAACAGCTTAAACCAAAGCCCGGCACAGAGGGTGTGTGGAGAGCTGTCGAAAAAAGTACATGAATTATTCTGTTAATACGATGCTCTTGTCCTGATGGCGACAGAGATTGCCTATCGAAGCAGAGGTTTGCACACAGGTGAAAATCAATGGCATCGGAGCTCACTGCGGGTGTTCACTAATGGTTGTGCTACCACGGGGCGAAGCACAATAAGACGCCGACAACAACGCACGAGAAAAGCAAGGTTGCGCAATTGAGTGTCCGAGCGGGGTACTTATTCAATGAGAGGTGGTCATGGAGATCAGCCCGGGGAGGGTTGGCACACAGCGGCCCCCTGCTGCCTCGCTCACACCTGCACTGAAACAGAATTAGCAATCTCCTTTATGATTCCCAAGCAAAGCCGTAGGAGCCTGTAGTAATCCTGAAGGAGCCCTTAGAAACAAGTTTTTTTTTTTTTTTTTTTTATGTTTTCTTTTTTTGAGTGGCTCGCACTTTGGGTTTTAGTTCTGGGTCCTTCACGTTGATGAGGCATCTTAAAGACGAGCGAATGATCAAATAAAAGTCCAATAATCCTAACAGATTAAAGGGCAAATTGCAGATCGTTATAATGCTATCAGGCAGTATTTGGCTTTTCAGTTAAAAAGGGTAAGAAATTTAGAACGGCGCTGTCCTAAGGCGAAGGGACTTCTGAGAGGCGGATTTCAAAAAGAATGGTCAAATCAAAGCGGCAGAGGCTGAGATATCCTGACTCTGAATACCTGATATGAGTCAAGCTAGAAAAAAAAAAAAAAACACACACTGGATCCACACTCCGCAACTCGATAACATCGATAATATCTTTCATTAGACGTTAGATGTGCGGTGAGTGGCCACATCTATCAGACTGCACAGGACCGGTTTGTCATGCAGGTCTGCAAAAAATGATCTGTTTTGTGATGTCACTCGTGTTGTATTCTCAGACTTTAAAGAGAAGTCATTTTACATTCTACCTCTGGAAATTCATTCGCGCTGTCAAAATACTTGTGGGTCAGTCCGGAACAACTCAACAGAACAAAACTTAAATTGGAGTTTGTCCCTTGAGCCTCATGTCCTAATTTTAGTTTAATTTGTTTAGCTTTTTCGTAAGTGTATTCCAAACCTCATGTATGTGTTTTCTGGGTTTTGGTGGTGTCTTTTGCTCCGTTCTCTTCGTCAGCCCAGCCCTGATCCTAGTGTTTTTCCACTCATTACCCTCACCTGTGCGTCTCCACCTCCCTCCACCCGCACCTCATCCCCTCGTTAAATCCAGTCTGAAAAGGTCTGCAATTGATCTAGCTGCCTTTAGTCTCCTGCATTTGGGTCCAACTTACTCTAATCGTGAGACCTCACCAAGGGCTTAATTTTCCCTATATTGGATTGAATTTGTCCTGAACATCCTATAAACCCTCACGATAATTTGCATCATGTTTGTATTCATATAGGCACTTGTTTAAAACATAAACTCCGAGGAAACGTTACAAAAATCAATGTAGTTATTCAACGTTTTTAGGATGTGTCAAGAAGGTCGAGTTAATTATCATTGGTTTACATTCGGTTTTACACACATCAGGGTTGGCATATACGAGCAGTTAACCCTTGTTATTTAAAACTACTCTGTGATTGATTTTGAAGCAGATTGAATCCATAGAAGATATAATGCACTGTGAAATTACCTCTATGTACATTCTGAAGAAGAGAAAAAGATTTATAATGGACTGTCCTTCCTCATCCAGTGTAAAATAAAAAGCTCTGTTTAATTTGAATCGTCAATTATTTGCGAAACAGTCATAACAGTGACGACCGGGCGAGCTGAGAGGGAGCTGAAAAGAAAAGCCTTATTTTCTGAATTGCCTCTGAAAGGGAACCTAAGACAGATTGAGTGTTTACTACCCCTACAGTTTCAGTAGCTGCGAGGTCTGTATTTTCCACAAACACAAAAGACATTTACCTCCTCAGATTTGTGGAGTCAGACATCTTTTTTGTTTTTCATTTTTGTTTTCATTTCCTGTGGAAGCCAGGAGTGAGATGACGATCAGTAAACTCGACTCCTGTGTGGCCACTAAATGTGAATCAAAATAAAATACATCTGAACAAAGTGGAATGATAAAGGACTGTTTCTGCCTCAGAGTGCAGGAAATTATGTATTGTGTTACTGTTTCCACATCAGGGATGTTTAAGTGATGCATGAATCACGGGAACAGAAAAAAAAAACACACAACATACCGCGTTTATTCATGGTGATTGCATTCCCGGAAGGAATATAAATGACTGTAACCTCAAGAGATTGCAATTATACTGTATAAAACATGTAAGTTGAAATTGAGGATCTACAGTATTATAATTATTCGGTGCTGATGTTTTGAATTAATCAATTCAGAGTTTTAATTGCTGCCATCTTGCGGAGGTAATCATTTACCACTTGTTCGGGAACAAGTTTAATCACATGTAAACAACATGATATCATCTGATTTGTCACCGATTTCTTTCATTAAGGTGAATAATTATAGACACTTGCAACAATAATTTAACCCTATGAAGCACTTTTACTATCATCTGATCCACACATAGCATTGGGTTCACATAACGGCTCATTTAAGATCTTGGAAACACTTTACAGTAAGGTATAAAAAATACTTTACTTTACTTAGTAGTAACGTAAGATTAATTACTGAGTAATTAATGATTCTACTTTTGAATTGGTACACACAAGGAGCAACTCATGATTTGGTGATTAGTTATTAATAAGGTGATTTGTTAATCTCTCAGTTTTATGTTTCACTTTACTTCAACATGCACACAAAGAGTAACTTATGCTTGAATGACCAACAATTAATGATTCAACCTAATACGACTTAGTATTAGGTTTTTACTTTACTAGTAATGACTCATTAAATACAAACAGTGGCGTGCACAGACTTTTTGAAGGGCAGGGCGAAAAGAAGGGCATTTTAGGGCGTGTTTTGGCTCCCAATAGGACTATTCAGCGCGCATTTTGGCTCTCAAGAGGGCACTTTAGCCCGCGGTTTGGCTCCCAAGATGGCACTTTAGCGCGTTTTGGCTCCCAAGAGGGCACTTTAGCCCGCGCTTTTGCCACCAAAGAGGGCAGTTTATCATGTTTTAACCAGCTAAGGGGGCAATTTAGTGTGTTTTGGCTCTCAAGAGGGCACTTTAGCGCATGTTTTGGCTCCCAGGATGGCACTTTAGCGTGTTTTGGCTTCCAAAAGGGCACTTTAGCCCGCGTTTTTGCCACCTAAGAGGGCAGTTTATCATGTTTTAACCAGCTAAGGGGGCAATTTAGTGTGTTTTGGCAACCAAGAGGGCACTTTAGCGCACATTTTGGCTCCCAAGAGGGCACTTTAGCCCGCGTTTTTGCCACCTAAGAGGGCAGTTTCTCATATATTAACCAGCTAAGGGGGCAATTTAGTGTGTTTTGGCTCTCAAGAGGGCACTTTAGCGCACGTTTTGGCTCCCAAGATGGCACTTTAGCGCGTTTTGGCTCCCACGAGGGCACTTTAGCCCGCGTTTTTGCCACCTAAGAGGGCAGTTTATCATGTTTTAACCAGCTAAGGGGGCAATTTAGTGTGTTTTGGCAACCAAGAGGGCACTTTAGCGCACGTTTTGGCTCCCAAGAGGGCACTTTAGCCTGCGTTTTTGCCACCTAAGAGGGCAGTTTATCATGTTTTAACCAGCTAAGGGGGCAATTTAGTGTGTTTTGGCAACCAAGCGGGCACTTTAGCACACATGTTTTGGCTCCCAGGAGGACACTTTAACACCCGTTTTTTCAACAATTGGGCCCCGTGCACACCACTGTTTACTAACTAATGAGTCGTTACTAGTTTGTGTCACTTAGCGGCTGGTAGTTGATCAGGAACACTCAGAAATGTGTCAGTGTGGATATATAAGATAATTATGACCTAATTATTACCTTATGACTCATTGATATAGCATCTCCCAAACGGTTCAATAGTAACTCATCATTGCAATATATCCCCTGAAACAAAAGTTATTCAGAGATCACACATTAACGATTAATTAATCATGACTTCTAGTAACTACTCACATTTATGTGTCTCTTTATTGTAAAGTGTTACTAAGAGATGCGCATGTTTAACTGAACCGTTGAAGAAATAGTCAAATCAGGCACTTGTTCAGTATGAAATGTTTTTTTTATTAGGTCAAATGAAATAAAAATCTCAATGTAATTCAAGTTTTCCTGGGCACCGTCTCCTTTTTTCCATTCAAGGTTGAGTCACGATGAACAGCAGTATGTTTGGAAATTCAAAGCGAGACAGTGGACGTGGTAGCAATGTTTCAATGTCAGCGTCACGGCATGGATAATAATAATTTATGACCATTATTATAGTCTATATTATGTTAGCTGTAATGAGAGAGAATTGTTCTGTAAAAGTGAGCTATTATGCTAATTGGAATTTATTACATATTTATCAGACGCAGCTGGAAACTATACCACCGAGCCAGTTTTCACTGCTTTTTGAAACATTTAGTGGTATTTAGATGATTAAATAATTCATTCAAATGGGGGATTTTTTTTTTTATTTCCCTCAATAATTATACAGTAAGTACAGTCATCAGTGTGTGGTGGTCTTAAATTTGAGATTAAGCGAGTGGTGGAGGGTGTTTTCATGTCATTCACTGAACCTCACTTCATTAGAGGACCGACACATTGCCACCGGGGCTTCACTTTGTTTTGACCACAGCTAGCTTCATGGTCCAAGTCTCAACTTTGAGCTTTGATCAAAGAACAATGAAGCTATTTCTCTCAAAAATGTCCTTTTAGAGAGTCTGAAATCTAAACATATGCCACTGGCTTTTAAAGCAAAGTGCTCCTAATGTGGATTCCACACATGGTTGCACACATGCAGACAGGCGTTTTACGATCACAAGGCCGTTTCAAGCCACCGTACCATGAGGACTGACTGTTCAACACAGTAAATTAAAGCCTTCAGAAAGCTTTCATTTACTGTTCTAACCACCCACTGTCTGCTGTGTCTTACAGGGGAAGAAATCCTCTGGCGCACAGGAAATGAACAGTTTTATGCTTCTAGCGGTGGCTGGGATTTATTTTCTTTTTCTTATTTTTTTTTGGAGTCACTGAAAGAAGAATTGGATTGTCACGAACTGCCAAATCTGAGAAACGGAACGATCGCTACTCGGCTATCATCATCGCAAAATCAAAAGGCGAAAGATGCTGCAGCTCTGACCTAGCTGTGTGATTAACAAGTGGCCTTTTTCTGAAAGCGCAATGAGTGCCGCAACAGCAACTGTCGGTAATAAGGGGACTGTGGAGACACACACTGCAACCCCTTTCTGGTCCAAAACACACAGCTTCTGCTTCACAAAGCAAACAAAAAAAACTGCTCATTCAGAAATCCCAAAGCATCGCCAGATTTAACATGAGCTCAACAAACCGGTGGGCTGGTTGATGTTGAACTTTAAATGTCACATCAAAATCTGCCCTTGTGACTGAGCACTGTGCAATCCATACGTTCCGATAACTCCACACAACCCGAGTCACTTCAAACTCCAGCCGAGCAGCTGAACTTTGTCCAAATCTACGAGACTTTAGTCTAAATTTGGCCGGATAACCCATGATTTTGAAAAAAATAAATAAAGAGGAGATAAGCGATAAAGAACATATATGGGATGCAAATTATAAAATAATACATGATGGCATACTTTGTGAGCATCGTTTTAGATCACTCCACCTCTGTGTGCATTGCGCTGTGGCCGTATAAACTTCACTGGAGACTCGACTGACATCCGGCCGAGCGGATAATGACAGCATTTCAATTCTCGGGCCAACAGTTCCTTAAAACAACTGTGAAACGTCTGCCAGGGCTGGATGAATAAGAACGCATCGATTCGTTGGGGGAAAATCAATCAGCCAGTCGTTCTGGTTTAAGGTGACACAAGGTGATATCATTGGACAGCTGGAAAATACAGCTACAGCGTCCTTTCAGGCCTTGACAACAGGTAGCACGGAGGTAAGGACAATGTGCTGTCAGATATTAGCGGCGGAATGAACCCAACTGCAGACAGTTAATCAGTTAGGCTGTTAAAATTTACAGGGAAATCATTCCGCTGCTATAGAGCCATACCAAAGTCTGCTGGGGTTGGATGATCAAATACGGGGCTTATTTGTTCAGCCAATCAGTGACATTAATCATTATCGTGCGAGGAAACGGGATGTGTCATTATATGCTCAAGAAAATATATGTGTGTTAAGTGGTGCATTTCATGCCCCGTTGGCTATTTAAAGGTGCAGTTTGTAGGATTTCTGGGCTCTAATGGCAGAAATGGAAGATACTAAGGGCTTATCCCAATACACAACTTGTCCCTACCACTTAGCACGTACCCCGTCCTGATTCTTTTTGGTATAGAGGGTTAGGGTGAAGTGTTAAGACTACATGGAGGTTTTTTCAGAGGAGCACTTTGAAACAATGGTTATGAGAACTCTGTTGCTCAATGAATTATGGTCCTTGTTTCTTTTATAACACGTATAAAACAACTGCTACAAATGTTTCTTTGCTGATGTCTCTGTAGCTAACTAGCTAGAATTTTGATGCACCACCGTGTTTCTACAGGAGCCCAGAATGGTCAAACCAAACACTAGCTCCGGAGAGGGTCTACTGTGTTTTTTGCAGCTGGTTAAATGTTGTGAAAGGGACTATTTTAAGTAGTTTTGTGGCCGAAACTCAACCAAACTTTGACAAGAAGTTGCAGTCTCCCTGGCGAACGTTGTGTATTGGACCAATTTGGCCACCACACTTTCCCTTTGTGGTCTTGCAGCGATATCAGATAAACCATCTGCAACTGCACTGCCAGATGCCACCAATTCCTCCACATTTTGACCTTGAAACCTGTTTAAAATCATTCCTCCCGAGACATTTGGCAGTCTCTAGCTCTAGTAATGCTTGTTGACGTTTACCCCCGCCGCATGAATAACTCCCGTCCAAATGCTGCGTGTGTGTGTGTGTGTGTAGCTCGTGTTGAATCCTTACATATGGTTATGCTGTTGACAGAGATTTCTTCCTTCCGAGCCTCCTCATCACAGTTTTTTTTGTTTTTTTTTATTATTTATTTTATGTCACTGAGTACATCTTCTGGCATACAGTGATGTTTGCGCTTCTGTTCCAGCATCCAGCTGAGGCAGGACTTACCTTAAGCCAGCCAAGGCTCTACAGTTATGTGACCGCGGAAAACGAGCGCGGGACGGCGTGAGAGCGAATGAGGCTCGCTGACAGTTTCTAAAATGCCAACTATCTGCCTGGCAGTGACGACAAGTTTCTATCCTGAGGGACATCTTGCATGGCAGGCTTTCAGCCATCTGTGAATAGGCGATCCACTTATTTATTTATTTATTTATTTTAATTAGGGCCCCTCTCCCTGTTCCCAGCCAGCACTTTTTCAACCCTCCCAACTGAACAAACTGCCCTGTCTTCTATTATATCGCCCATGCAACCGCTACATGTCGATTGCAAAATGTTTGATGTTTGCATAGCTTCCAGACGGCATGAAATACTTCAGCTGCACATTTAACGTGACTACTTAAAGGGATGCGTTCGATATGTTTGTTTGTTTGTCTTTTTCCAGTTTTCTGAGCAGGCACGTTCCTTTACAGCAAAACCCGTTTTATGATCCATGCAGCTGCAGACATTAAAACTTAACAAATAGCCCGACAGAAGCGTTCTTATGGAGGGGAGAGAGTTACATGTGACCACTTTCCGCCCCTGGCTGTTGTCGCATATGTACCTTTGAAAGAATTGCTCGATTTCCTTTTCTTCTTTCAGGAATTTCATGCCTTTTCTTTGATAAGCAGCAGCAGGAAGGAGACGCCAGAGAAATAACGATAAGAGAGATGGGGACTGACAGGCAACGAAAGGTTCGCAGCCAGAAGCAAACTGGGAGCATTACAGTTCACGGTCCTGCGCCTTTGCCCCCCCCCCAGGGGCCTCCGGGGCGCCCCTCGCAGCACATTTCCACTGAAGGGGGAAATGGTTTTTTTGGAGATTTGAAATGTTTAAGCTGGATCATGTTTGGAATTATTGTTCAAATGTTGAACGTTTATCACAAAAGCCTGTAAAAGATGGCAAAGTGGATTACTTAATGAGTGTTTATGGCGATGTGTCCAGTGTTGTAGGCTACTGTACATGTCATATGTCAGTGACTTCTGCATGTATTTGTTGTCCTGCTCTGTGGTGTCATAAGTCGATGTGAGGGCTGCGCATAGTTACGAGTATGACGCAATGCAAACAATGTCAACTCTGTCGATGCACCTATAGTGCATTACAGTATGTAACCTTGTCACCTTATGTTGCATTGTGGGTAACGTAAGCAGCAGGTTTTGAAAAAGAAGAACGATGAGTGGAATAAAAAAAGGTGACATGTTGCTTCTGCTGAATCGTTTTTGGTGTTGTTATAAAGTATTTTGAATGCATTGTAATGAACTATGAGTGTATTTGTACTGTACTGTATATAATGTGTGATTTACTCCAAGTTCACCGTGTCTGTATATGCTTCCACTTAGCACTGGTACTGCAGTATGTCACTATGCACACAAAGTGGTGCTTCGGAGACTGAAAACAGTTTGACGCACCAGCAAGAAGCAGGTTCCGAAATGCTCATTTGAAAAAAGAGAGAGAAAAAAAAAGAAGGATGCAGTTAATGGAAGACATTTTCAGACTACCACCCTCACGCTTGTGAACAATACATAAGTGGATGGTCAATTATGATGCTTGATGTGTGAATACACAAGGTCCCGGGGAGAATAATTCATCGCCGACCACAAATGACTTTCAGGTACGCCGTTTGTCTCCCCAACTAGGAATGTAGATCCTCCACTTTAAAAAAAGAAGGGTCAAAAAGTCATTACTATGCTAATGCAATGCAAAGGCCAGAGGCAAGGAGGCAACAATTGATCTTGAAATTGACATGCTGTCACCATGACCGGTCCCTACTCCATTGAGATAAACAAATGCGCTGCCTAAAAAAAGAATAATCAATTCTGCATTCTCGGGCTCCGAAGTTGGAAAAATGATTATTTTCCATGAAGTTATCAGATTGAATTGAAGTACACTGGAAGAAAAACGCTGCGACTGCCCGGGCTACGGTGAGGTTTCACATTTTCGAGCGCGGAGAGAGAGAGAGAGAGAGCCGAGGAAAAGACAGTGAATCACCCTGACAAGTTTAAAACACGCTACATTAACCGTCCTTTAGTTAATTTCTTCGAGGTCGCTCGTAGCGTCGGATATCACAGGATACAGTGGTCGGAAGGAGAGCAGGACGTAACCCTCCTGACGTTATTAGAATGCATCTTTATTTTGTCTCCTGCTAATCACAGATATTGTCCTCTCATTTGTTTTTGGCTTCAAGCTGTTTCAAGGTCAGGAAAGACGGAGCTGCAATCTCCGGAGATGAAATTGAGAATTAAATATGGATAAAGTCATTCTTGCATAAGAATAAAAAAAAAGCGCCACCGTGCTTTTCCCCTCGCTGTTAAAATCAAAACACATTACCAGCACACATCCATCAAACATAATTTATTTACACTATATTGAATATAAACATGGACGTATCTGTGGTCACGGTTCTTTGGCTTTGACAGCAGTGGTACAGAAAAGCGTATTTGTTCGACTGTTGACAGGAGCTTTAACAAATTGTCAGGAAATGTAGAAAAAGCTTGTGACATCAGCCGTCCGACAGTGGCATATTTTGGGAACCGTGAGATTTACCAACAGGATTTGATATTGCAATCCTTTGTGCAATCGTGCAGGCTGAGCATCCAAACAGAAGTCGAATTCACGTGTCAAAAGAATGATGTACTCGCTCACAGATGTTGACTATGGAGGAGGTCAAGGACCCACGCTGCACCTATATGATTCGGAGATTTTGGCCTGCAACTCAAGCATCGTGCATTTACTGAAGCCCGTCCAATTAAGACGTAACCGAAGTGTGCAGCGTTGGAGGTCAGCGGCGAAGCGGCTATTGATGGCTCACGCAGTGCTGACTTAATCCCTGCGTCAGACGTGCCGAATTTCGACTCCGATTGCAACCAAGTTGCATCACGTTGAAGAAGAATAATGTCAGGTCACCGCTGTCTATTTGATTAGATTTCAGTTCCGGTACTCCTACATTTGCATTTTTCACTTCAAAAAAAAAAAGAAATCAACGCTTTTAACCGGAGCGACTGAATCTAACGGGCGTGAATTTCCTCATCAACAGAATGCAACTTGCAAAAACAAGACACGGAAGGGTCAGAGCCACCATGTGTGACAAACACGCCTCTTCTCTGAGCCCGCATTATAGAAACCTGTTTGATAATGAATGATGGCTATTGGGGAAATTCCTCTAGCAATCTGCCAGCTTTGTACCAGACATAAATATTGCATGATTAAAAAAATACGTGGTGCAAAGCAAACGGCCGTTTTTGTTAGAGGACGGCGTGAAATGAGCACGGTCTGAAAATGCAAATAAGTGAGAGGAATAAGTAAGTAAGGGGAATAAATTTGCCCACAATGAAAGGATTATGTGGTGGATACACAAGAAGGAATCTACTGACGGGGGGGTGGACGAGTTGGCCTTCGAGTCCGACAACACAAGTTAATACAGATGAGTTTCCTTCTGCGGGCGAGGCTTTCATTTTTAAAGCGAAAATGCGCTTCAAACGCAGATAGAAACCCTCGCAAAAACTTGTGACATTAACTGAAGTTTTCCAAAATAAGCCAGATTGTCCTCAGATCACGACAAAGACCGAGTTTAGAAAAAAAAACATGCACTAAATAAGTAAAAGGGGGCAGATGGCTGTGTCTCTCCAAAACAAGCAGCACATAATGATGCATTTTAGCATTAAACACCAGACTCTGTATATGTACTTTGGTGCACACTGTAGTACACATCTCTGTGCTGCCACTGTGATTCACTTACTAAATAAATTGAATCTGATCTTGCACTTCTTGGCCTTATTAAATGTGTAACAAAAAAAAAAAGAAGAAAAAAAGAAAAAGAAGATCAGAACTTCCTTTCAAGTCTTTAGCGATGCACTGAGTCACTTCTTAAAATATTTAAATTTCTTTTGGCAATTTGTTAGATTAAAGACTTCGCCCTGATGGAACTTAATCAGACATTACTGACTCTGGTCAAAACCTGCCACCTTTAGTCATTTGAGATGTCTGGGCTTTTGACTCATTCATTGCCCGTGGCATGTCAAATTAAGACACCTCACAGCGAGGGTTTTGGTAAAAATGGAGATTCATTAAAGTTCCTTCTGTGGCCTCGGGGGAAATCAACAGTGATAGAGTCAAAGGGCTCTACCATAATCCAATCTGCCCAGATATGAGTAATACAATCGGTGGGGCTTTATGAGTAATAAAGTGGGAAATATTTAGGCTGCTCAGAGACTTGAGGGGGCAATCATTGAACTGGGAAATGATTTAAATCGACAAAGACCCTCTGTCTTGGAGTCGTCACGTACATCCCGAGTCCCTGAAGTCTAGAAGACGACTGTGCCTCGAGTAAGAAAAGGATTAGGATGATGTCAGACAGGGACCGTCATTGAAATGCTTATATTTATCAACAAAAGTCAACGAATCATATTCTTTTATTTGAATCAGTCTGGATTTGTTAAACATCATTAATGTAAAAGTCAAACAACATTAACCGACTCTTCTGCTCAAAAGCAGCAGACCATTGTGCCGCAGACCGGCTGTTAATCATAACTAACGTAACCTTGACTTCCACGTTCGCATGCCTGTCACAGACATTCGTCTGAGAAACAGACCGCTGGTAATGACTCCGTTTTATGTCCAAATAATTAAAGTGTGGGTCATCACTTTCATTTTCCACCCCAGGTCCCCCAAACCTCAGAAGAATGGTTTCAGAGATGGAAAACGCATTATCAGCGCTGTTAGGGCGATGCTCCTGATTTATAATGTTTTGTCAAGATATCAGCTGGAAAGAATCCGTAATGATTAATTTCGGCTTTCATTTTCTCCGTCTGTACGGCGCTCGGTGCTTATTAAAGATTTTCCGAGACTCTTTTTTTTTTTTTTTTGCATTGTGATCATGCCCTTTTGTGTTTAAATGTACCAAAGTCATGCTCACAAAGGTTTGAATAAGCGTTTCAAAGATGATTATTAATTTCTGAGAATGGAGAGCTTCGTCTGGTGTGTTATCGTACCCGTCGAGAGGTTTTAATGCTTCATTAAGGCAGAGCTAACACTACCACTTAAATAAAAACAGACAAACAAAGGCGGCGGCGTCTACTTGAAAGCTCTTTAAGAGTGGATTTGCCTTCAAAGCGTGTCTTTTGAAGTATTAGTAATTTGTGTATGTGTTGTTTAAATGATATGAGAGAGGCTTAATTCAAAAGAAAAAAGCTGACTCATGTATTCTTTTTATATATGTGCCACATACTGCACAGTACTAGAGGTGGGATATGTTTCATAAAATATTTTTCATTCATCCTTCATGAAATTGAGACTTTCCCCTCAAACTTAAAATCCATCACTGCTGAATGTGGACAAACACACAGGTTCCCCACCGTAACCCTGACAACAAAGCTCGCTGTCATACATGAGTAGTTTGAGTGACTCTCTGTTGGGAAAAAAAAAAGAAAAAAAGCCTGTTAACACGGGCTATTTATTGTTCAAAGAAGTGCACAGGCTGCCAAGCACATTTTCTTTTCTACCACCGGTTTCCTGGAGGCGTGTGGAACTCGAACATTTTCTTTAAATTCCCATAGGCTCCACATGCCCTGTGCACCCCACAACGTTTTTTTTTTTTTTCAAAGGAGGAAGAATTATGAGTCTTGTACCAGACTCTGAAAGGCCTCCGATTCCTTGTTTGTTTCACGTCCTTCGATGTCTGCCTCAGACTATATTAAACTTTAACAACTAAATATAGCCTCTTTGTAGTTTGGTAATTCCTAATTGCTGTGATAGGACTGCGTTCGATTTATACTGGAAGGTCTGCTTTTGTGTAACAGAGAGAAAGGAGATGCACAGAGAGACTGGGTTTAAAAGGTTCAGGACCACGTGCAGGATTTGTAGAGGTTCAGGACCACGGACAGAGACACACAGACGGGCAGGGTTTGTAAAGGTTCAGGACCACGGACAGAGACACACAGACGGGCAGGGTCTATAAAGGTTCAGGACCACGGACAGAGACACACAGACGGGCAGGGTTTGTAAGGGTTCAGGACCACGGACAGGGACACACAGACGGGCAGGGTTTGTAAAGGTTCAGGATCATGGACAGAGACACACAGACGGGCAGGGTTTGTAAAGGTTCAGGACCACGGACAGAGACACACAGACGGGCAGGGTCTGTAAGGGTTCAGGACCACGGACAGAGACACACAGACAGGCAGGGTTTGTAAAGGTTCAGGACCACAGACAGAGACACACAGACAGGCAGGGTTTGTAAAGGTTCAGGACCACGGACAGAGACACTGAGACGGGCAGGGTCTGTAAGGGTTCAGGACCACGGACAGAGACACACAGACGGGCAGGTTTTGTAAAGGTTCAGGACCACGGACAGAGACACTGAGACGGGCAGGGTCTGTAAGGGTTCAGGACCACGGACAGAGACACACAGACGGGCAGGGTTTGTAAAGGTTCAGGACCACGGACAGAGACACATTGAGAGACTGGACCTGAATGTTTCAGACACAGAGAAACTGGGTTTGAACATTTCAGCACTACTGATAGAGACAGAGGTCTGAGGGTATGAGCACAGTGGAGAGAGACAGAGGAGGCACGCAACACTGTGTGACTTTTTAAGTTATTCTGGAGGAAGACAGTTTACTCTTGTGACATGCGTTGATTACATGCCAGGGCACCCACACTGACAGTATTTGACAACTTGGAACTCAAGAAAGTTACGCATTGTTGTTTTATGTTGTGTCCCAATCAAATATTACATTCTCATCCTAGCTGGGATTTGAGAGGGCGGAAGTTCGGCCCGAAAAAATAGGTTGCAACAGCAAAACGGAGAGAAATTGTAAAACAAATTTCAGAAGCTTAGATGGAAAGCAAGAATCATTTTATATATATATATATATATATAAAATATAACAGCAGAAGAAGCAATTGCACGGCACGTGAACTTGTAATATGTCAAGATCACATGTCCCGTTTGGTCTTAGAGGGTTTCCTTGTTGTCGTTCCTCCCACACACCAAAGTCATGCATGCTAGGTCAACTGGAAATGTCCAAACTCAGGATGCACCACACACCCAACCAAGTTATGGACAGTGTTGGGGAAGCGTAGCTTGTAAAACTGCATGTAGTTCAGCCTAGCTATAGTTTGAACAAACTACATTTCTACCCCTGGAGAAATGTAGTTTGTAAAACTACTATCATACTGAACAGAGGGGGAACAGTATATGACAGTATTATTTCAAGCTGTCAGGATGCGTTTCCCCTGTTTAAATGGTCAAATTTAATGATATCAGCCTGAAAATCACAGGACTTACCTGTTGTTGGGAAAGAAGTCAGGTGTGTGAATTTGAAAGATGTGTGAGCCTCCTTTCATACTGAACAGAGGGGGAACAGTATCTGACAGTAATATTCCAAGCCGTCAGGATGCGTTCCCCATGTTTAAATGGTCAAATTTAATGATATCAGCCTGAAAATCACAGGACTTACCTGTTGTTGGGAAAGAAGTCAGGAGTGTGAATTTGAAAGATGTGTGAGCCTCCTTTCATACTGAACAGAGGGGGAACAGTATCTGACAGTAATATTCCAAGCCGTCAGGATGCGTTTCCCCTGTTTAAATGGTCAAATTTAATGATATCAGCCTGAAAATCACAGGACTTACCTGTTGTTGGGAAAGAAGTCAGGAGTGTGAATTTGAAAGATGTGTGAGCCTCCTTTCATACTGAATAGAGGGGGAACAGTATCTGACAGTAATATTCCAAGCTGTCAGGATGCGTTCCCCATGTTTAAATGGTCAAATTTAATGATATCAGCCTGAAAATCACAGGACTTACCTGTTGTTGGGAAAGAAGTCAGGAGTGTGAATTTGAAAGATGTGTGAGCCTCCTTTCATACTGAACAGAGGGGGAACAGTATCTGACAGTAATATTCCAAGCTGTCAGGATGCGTTCCCCATGTTTAAATGGTCAAATTTAATGATATCAGCCTGAAAATCACAGGACTTACCTGTTGTTGGGAAAGAAGTCAGGAGTGTGAATTTGAAAGATGTGTGAGCCTCCTTTCATACTGAACAGAGGGGGAACAGTATCTGACAGTAATATTCCAAGCCGTCAGGATGCGTTCCCCATGTTTAAATGGTCAAATTTAATGATATCAGCCTGAAAATCACAGGACTTACCTGTTGTTGGGAAAGAAGTCAGGAGTGTGAATTTGAAAGATGTGTGAGCCTCGTTTCATACTGAACAGAGGGGGAACAGTATCTGACAGTAATATTCCAAGCTGTCAGGATGCGTTCCCCATGTTTAAATGGTCAAATTTAATGATATCAGCCTGAAAATCACAGGACTTATCTTTTGTCGGGAAAGAAGTCAGGAGTTTGAATTTGAAGGATGTGTGAGCCTCCTTTGATACTGAACAGAGGGGGAACAGTATATGACAGTATTATTCCAAGCTGTCAGGATGTGCTTTACCTGCTATAATGGAACTGGATTTAAGACAAATATGATAAAATAGCGATTTATATTTGCCTATAAACGAATGAGCACATTTTGTTCCAAAAGTTCATAATATTCTAAATGAAAAGTCTCTCACAAATATAATATTTTTCATTAATAGAAATAACAGTAGTTGGTTGTGTTAATAAAGACATAAAAAACACAAACATATGTGCTGTTGTCCCAGTTTAGAAATATAAGTGACAGTCATGAAATTTGGATTTCACGTCTACAGTACAACATCCTCAGATAAAACTTGCAAAAAAAAAGTCAGTTTTGAACCTTAGCTCTCTCCACAGTGCCTCTGTGGTACGAGCACAACAGCTCGGGGGCGAGCTTTTTGTGAACGCGCGCTTCCTTCGCCCTTCTGGGTTATTTCGGATGGGGGCGGGACCGGGGGAAACAAACCTCGACGAGGAAACTGAGCTCGATACAACACCTGTTGCAAATAAATGCCGAGTCTAATTTATTTTGAAAAAAACATCAAGGAAGAAGACGTGACCACTGACACTGCACGTTTTTTTTCTTCGCCTTCTTCACCTGTTGTGCCCAGAAGGATGCCAGAGAATTCACAGAGACGCTGGCGAAGTTTGTGACATTTTCATCCCGGATTTTTGTGAGGAGGGAATTAAACGCCTGTCCCAAATAAACGCCCGGTCTGTTAAGTGATTGAAACAAATGAATGTTATTTTACGGTATTTCTCGCATCATTAGCACGAGCTGAACAATAAAACTAACACAGCAAGAGAGGTGGGACTTAAGGCAGAACAGCCAATCATGTTAAATCGTGTTAAAACACCCACATCCCCCACGGATGCGACGCCCCTGTACGGAACAAGCATAGCAAGACTCTAGGGGATGACAGGTGTAGGCAATGAATGGACTGAAAGATGATCACTCATTAAATACGAGTCCCGTCTCCTGTCATCCTCAGTGACCTGCTCAGATTCTTCCAGACGCGTGTTCTCTTAACAAATGGATTCACTGCAGTGCATGATCGTTCTGACAGCAGGTCGTAACATACATTCAGTGTTCTTTATGGCGCAGTAAAACACTCTTACCTTCATATCTGCTACATAATCGGGTGAACCCTGCCGCCTCAGCCATGATCACACTCTATGATGGGATTAAAGACATAACAGTGAAGCCGTAACAGCAGACTCTCTCTTCACGGTCCATGAAGAGCAGGCACACCGCGTGGGACAGATGTGGACCACACGTTCCCGTACATTAAAGCAACATGTGCGTGCATTTTCTTTTTGCCCCACATCACCATGCTCGCCACTACACAACCACTCCACATGTACCTACAAGTAAAAGTCAATGACGTGTGTAGGACTGGAGAGTGGGTCATAAATCAGATGATGATTATTGTGTAATCCCGTTGTTACACATCAGCACCAAATGCAAAGGAGCGAGCCAGTTGGGCAAAGACTCATTGTATATTTTACATGTGTGTCGCCGCAATGCATGTATCTGCTCTGCACATTTCAGATGAATGTGGTTTATGTTTTTGGTTGGATCAGAGATGATATTAAATGTCCGAAAAAGTGCAGCCAAGCAGAGGCTAAAAGGTCAGTTTTTGCATGTTATCGTGGCATTTATATTTTGAATTTTTAAGTTTTAAAAGTATCTACTCTGTGAAAATTGGAGTTACACCCAGGCTATCTGTAATCTAGTTTTATAATGGAGTTTCTAAAATAACAGTAACATAGAAAGGTCTGCAAAGCAATGAAAGATTTTGAACTCTGTGTAATGACAATAACCTCGGTGATGAATATAATTTTCTGTTTGGGTGTGAAAACACAGGCACCGTTGAGTATTTTCATCATGATAAAAAATGAGAAACCAAAGAGAGTGGATTGCTGGATGGATTTCTAAGTAATGATCCGCCTTTCTTCTAAAAACACGGCTTGGGCTGAGGATCCGTTCTGTTTGTTCACCACAGTACTGTGGTTGTGTTTTATGTCTGTACTCAATACCGCGTTGTGTGGTTTAGAATTAGTCAAATGTGAGTCTGAATCGGAGAATCCGGTGGGTGTGCAGAATATCTTAAAGGGGTTTTCAGAAGCTGTATCAGTAAATGAAGCGTCTTGTATTCCTTGTTGCAGTATGAACTGATGATTCAATGCAGAAAAAAAAAAATCTGTTGCATCCTATCAGAGACGTACAAGAGAGGAGACAAATGACTTAAAGCGTTATGAATAGAAAACGTTGTAACACCAGAGATGGTGGTTGTACGACACGCATCCCGCCACTTCCTCTCTTAAAAGTCTGTTGTGTGCTTTATCACAGCTGAACTGGGAAACATACCATCGTTTGCACTGATGTGAGAGCACAGCTGGAACTCACAACAGCCTCAAACCCATTAGATGCGCCTGCAGACAGACTTCTAACAGGCTCTGAAGGGGAGGATATCGCACTAATGCAAGGGCTTTCCTAGAAAGGTGAGGTTATTCAAACAGTAGACATTAAGTACTCGTACTTGTTCGAGTGCAAACGGTTGGATGAGCTGATGGTGTCACGTCGCAGCGCCCCGGACTGGAGAACTTGATGTCACTTTAAACCTTATTTTTAGCGTAAATTCACTAAATGTTTTAATGTATTTCTATCAGATTTGAGTGGTAATTCTACACATGCGCTAAAGTTACGGCTCTCTCCCCATTCATTTAGATAGGGGCTTGTTGTTTACAGCCTGAAATAACTGCGGGGGCAGTGCCAAGATGGCTGCCAGGTGGCGAGACTCGCCTATAAGGAATTTGGCTTTAGCCTTCAATCAAGAAAATAGCTGCTGTGCAATCCATTTACATAAAAAGGTACAAACTGTTTTACTATTTAAACTGAATCGAACTAAAATGTGTCGACGCAGCCGTTTCTCCCGCGGCGTGTATTATTACCCAACATAGATCAAATACAGACCTGTACGAGTTCAAAATGATCAAACAGTGCTCAATTAAGTGGGATCAGTAATGGCTTTGATTTGACCTACGCCGTTGTGCTGAGTGGTTTTAATCCGCTGCATGAAAAACAAACACTTTCCCAGACCATCAATTTAAACACCAGTGTGGCTCAGAGGAAGGCCGACTGCATGGAGCAGCACGGGCTCAGGAATTAAACACCCCGACACAATGATATGTATTAATCTGGGGAAGGCTTGCTGAGTATGCACTCTTGTTTCCCAGCGTTGCCCTGCTTTGCAATCACACACACACGCCGTACTCGCGAGCTCGCCGACAAAACCGCAGCCTCACGCGCCACAGCCGACGGTGCTCGGGGTCACTGAGCAGCTCCACCACAGCACTTTGGAGGCATGTGCCTTGACACAAGAGCATATGATTCGCTTCTCACAGTGCATGGATGTAAGCCAGAAATGCCTTGTCTCTAATCTTTAGTCTAAACATCCCGCTGTCTGGGCCATTCTGCTGAGTGGCACTATTGGAATATTTCTGCTTTGCTCAAAGGAGTGAGAAATTGAAAACAAACAGCAGGCCACAATGAATCTCTGGCACAGGAAGGGGTGAGACCACAACATGGCCGGTGGGGGTACACACCACATGCACCGTGGCAACAAACTCTGTGGCCCCAGCGGCTCCGCGGCACACAAAGCCGAAGCTGAGCTGCCGCAGTCAGCCTCCTGGCAGCGACACAGGAGCTGCCTGTCAGTGGAGAAACGGCTGAGCCTACACAGACATGACTGGTTCATTCAGTCCAAGAGGAGGGAGTCCGATGCCCACTGAGGACGGCTTCTCTGAGCGTGCACCGGTCTCATCAGCGAGAGAAAAAAAATAAAAAAATGCCGCCAACAGTGCCACTATGCATGTGGCAGTGTTTAATGTAGATGAGACAGATGCCATTCTATACCCCCGCAACTCCATAGGACTGGTGAGTCAAGCTTAGATTGCGGCTCTGCCATATGGAGCGCACTGTAGCACATGAGCCAGACGACGCTTTCCTCTCAAGAGACCAGGGGCTTGTCTGCTCTCTCAGAGTCGGGCCAAAGAAAGGTTTGCTTGGTTTTTAGCGGCTTCTGATTGGTCCCATTTTTTCAAACCGATCGGCGGGTTTCTTTCGGTTCATCTTGCAATTGTATCTTGTGACAACGTTTATGCTCTGGTTAGGTTAAAGGACAAATAACACTTCAAACAATATCATGTTTTGGCTTAAAGCACCACAGACATGCCTATGGAAAAAATGTGTTTAATAGGCTTACACAAGGTTTTTATGCACACCCATATTTTCTGCATCCGAACCCCTGGTTTTGGAATTCAGCATCTAGCTAATGCTAAGCTACCGAAGACATGTTTGTCTGTCTGATGCATGCTAAGCTTCCCTCCAGAAACATCCACGTTCCCGTACAGTGATGTGCACAAGGGGGGGGCAGGGGCAGTCACCCCCCCTCGTGGCCCAGTTGTTGAAAAACGCACGCTAAAGTGCCCTCCTGAGAGCCAAAATGCACGCTAAAGTGCCCTCCTGAGAGCCAAAACGCACGCTAAAGTGCCCTACTGAGAGCCAAAATGCACGCTAAAGTGCCCTCCTGAGAGCCAAAACGCACGCTAAAGTGCCCTACTGAGAGCCAAAAAAGCATGCTAAAGTGCCCTCTTGGTTGGCAAAACACACTAAACTGCCCCCTTGGCTGGTTAAAACATGATAAACTGCCCTCTTGGGAGCCAAAACGCGTGCTAAAGTGTCCTCTTGGGAGCCAAAACGCGTGCTAAAGTGTCCTCTTGGGAGCCAAAACGCGTGCTTAAGTGCCCTTCTTTTCGTCCCTGCCCTTCAAAAAGTCTGCGCACGCCACTGTTCCCGTATGATCTATGATGGGCCAAGTTGTGTGAGCGGCCATCCTGCGAGTCGGTGTTGAGCTACAAATGATTTGTTTGGTGTCATTTCTTAACATTTGTATTGCTTAATCAAACATATTCAATCTAGTAGTAATTTCACATTCTTTAAGGAAGTTGTTGGCTTTTGTAATAATATTATAACTGTGGTATTTAGCATGTTTTGGGGCTGATTTGGTTGGTTCTTTAATGTAAAGTTGGAGAACTCCTTGCTAAATTGAGCCTTACAACAGCCTGGCCACAATTTCAACCTACTGCCAGCTCCTGTGCCAGGTCCTGTATCTCTGCTCTTTAAGATCGGATTACTGTTTGTCAAGGAGAATTTGCAGCTGCATTTTATGCGCATAAGCATCAGCTGGCAGATGTAATAGGGGGGGTACTGACATATCCGAAGGTGTTAAAGGTGCAATAAGTAAGATTTTAAGGTCCTGTAGCACAGAAATGACCATGATATATCTGCAGGGTTTGATGGGGTTGTTGATCATTACCAGTGAGTCAGCTGCTGCCGAGCCAGGACCTGAGATTTCTCACTTTCAAAACTCCCTGCCTGTACTGTTGGAACAAGCTCAGCGGCTTTCATATTTTCAGCTGCTCAGTGATGGATGATGGTGCGAGTGCCACAAGAAAATGTTGCTCCCCAGCCAAAAAAAGTCAAACGGACGATTATTAGACTACTTAGCATTTGATATATCTCCTCTCCACTTGATGTTTCCGTTATCTGCCCTAATTAATTTGACTTTAATGTTTATGTCAGTTGCAGTTGTCCATAAACAACGCTGTATGCTGCTGGGGTCGGACGCGTCAATAGCTGGTGCTGTCGCTGAAATTCTGTCGTCTCTGACGGAGGTCGACAAACGTCGCGCGTCGCCTCGCGTCCCTGTCAGGAAGCCTGCTCACTTACACCGCCGATGAATCACGGGACTCCTTTCCTCGTTAACAATTTGCAAGCCAGGACAAATTTCTCTTATAGCTTAATGAGTAAGTGATTCCGAGTGGCAACAACACACGGGCTGATATTTATCACAAACAAAGGGCCAAATAAGTCATCAAGGGAAATGTCACAGGGAGCTGTAACCTTTTAGAGGGGCTAACCTTTGAGTCGCAGTCGCGAGATACAGAGTCATTCGGTGCAGGTGGAGTAGCACTGAGTCTAATGAGGGCCGCTGTGGTGTTTGTGACAGACATTAACTTTAGGTTAATGATCAGGGAGTGTCTTCTCAGAGCTCCTCAGCAAAAAGCAAGCACAGACTGACACGCAGACGCACAAGCTCTAACATATGCACATGAAAACACACAGACACAGTGTGGCATTTGGCAAATGCATGGTATCAATCTTATGGAGTTCGTCAATTACACCCTCAAGGCTTCCTTTGGTCAGCAGCCTCTCCATGATACGGAGCAGCCACTCTAGATTCAGATCAGGTGTAGGAGGAGATTTTAGAAGCATTTTAAACTCGGAGCGCTCCCCGGCTCTAGTTGATTTGCTCAGTGCGATCTGTAATACAATTAGTCTGTTTTGTTCTCGTACACATCGACAAGCACACCGCAGGACTGGAATTTAGCAGCAGTCCCGCGCCGGCTTCAAACTCCTGAGGCAAATATTGATGTTAAACCTAACCAGAGATGTCCACATAACAATCCACGCAGGGCTTTTAGCTTATCCAAACAGCTGACGGTAAACACTTTAACAGCGATGTGTTTTGCCATCACAACGGAACTGTCTGGGAGGTCTGAATGCAGCTTTCCCTGCATGATGAAGCGTCTCGCCCCAGGTTTAAGTCATAAAAGTGAAGCTGCTGGGCCAGAAAACCACATTTTCTGAGTAGGTAATCATGACCATTAATCATGCTGGCACACTTCTCTTTCCCATTGGCTAAGAAGAATAGGTCATGGCTGAAGACTGTACCTCCACACCGGCGCTGAATATGCATCTCCCTCCACCTACTCAAGGCCATTTGGGCTGATTTGTAGCAGCAGTCCTGTGAAATTACCTGAGTTGTGGTTGTCGAAAATAAAAAATAATGATAAATTGGCCTTGCAGGAGTCAGTGCTCTCCTAACTCTCTAACACTGTTATGACACTTTCAGTAGCAGCTCTTCTAATGGTCTAATTTAGGATATTCTCGGGATACAAGGTAGATGCAGCAGTTACATTGATATTATGGTTTTTGAGTAGAGCACATTTGGATCTAATTTACAACATGTTACATTGTATTGATAGAACATGCATAGAAACATGTAACCTGTCAGATTAAAGGTGCAATATACAGGGGGCAGCAAATCCCGAGAATTACTAGTAACTGCTGTTAATTTTAACCTTGTTAGCCAGTTAGCTCAATTAGCCATGCAGCTATCACTCTGACTCTGACCGGACTGCGAGCTCTGAGTATCAGGGGAGTCTTCGTGTTGTTACGATCAGAACAATGGGCTTGGGGCTAACTGGTTAGCGTGCTAACTTTAGCACATATCTCTGTAAAACATCTTGTACACGTCTTTGACATGACGTCAACTGTTATTTCTTTACATTTTGTTGATGATTTTAGTTCATTTGCAGTTACATTTTGCCCATTTTATCATGAAATGCTATCAAGTTTACAGCTACTAGCTGGAGATGCATTCAGCTCGGTTCTGATACTTCTGGTGCCTTAGATTAAGTCATATAATATTGTGTTTTCTGTGATGTTATGTCACATTAAATATGATTTCACTTGTTAAGAAATAGTATCAGCATCTCGAGCCAAGGGAAATCAAAGGAAATCATTCTCCTCCGCTAAAATAAGTGTTATTCAGTGGAAAATAGGCATTTTCTTTTTTTACGACGCAGGCCACTCCACCTGTTTCAATGCTCCAATCGATCCACGAGAACTCTTTGCACAAGTTAAATTGCCTTGGATACAAGTGACACTCGTGTTGTGAAGAGTAACGTTTATAAAGAGACAAAATAACTTGTTAAGATGAGTAGTTTCTGCATTTACCTCCGATGTGGCAGCCTTTCAATTTCCATGTTCACAAATGCAGTAATTCCATGGCGCCTGTTGGGAACTGGCTCAGTGCAGGGCAGATTATGATAAAATTAGGTCACACACACACTGTTACTGCTGCCGTTTGTTGTTTGCTGCACTCTGCCACATTTTGGGGCCAGAATGAGTTCTGAAAATGCCCCTGTGGGTCCTTTTTAATCTTTAAAAGAGGAGACTGATAGCTGACAAGCCCAGATGCCGTCAAAAACTCCCTGACCTCATACCGAACTGCGGCATTGCTACTGCTGGCAGGATTGCTGACATACTGTGCTGATACTGGATAATGACTTTTCTCATGTGGAGAAAAGAAATCATGCAAGTAGTTATTAGATTCAGAGCTAATTTGGAATTGGAGGCAATTTAAACGGAGACTTTATCTCGCCAGTGCAGCATTTGAGATGTCAGTGGTGTATGGAAAATCACCTTATGCTGTTGGGGCCTATCATGACAGCTTTTATGTCTGTTAGACAGGGTAAGTAGCAAACGCTCACAGTCTTCTTCTTTCTAGGTGTTTAAAAATAACTGTAGTACATGCATTCACTATTCAGCAAGTGGCTTTACCTAGAGATTTTTTATTTTTTTTTGCTAGTGTAGATTCATTTCAGAATCTTAAAGGAGACGTGCTAAGCTAATTTTCAGGATCCTGATTGTAACACACACACACACACACACACACACACACACACACACACACACACACTCCTCTGATTGGTCAGTATACACATGCCTGACCCCATAAACAAAGTAGGCATAGATTATGCAAATGTGTGACATGGTGACAGGGTATGATGTCACAAAGGCACATCATTCAATAAAAGGTGTCCTTTAAATTTCCAGGCAATTTTTCTCAGATTGCTCAAATGGTGGTTTAGCATATATCTAATATTACATAACCTCCTTTTTCACTTTCTCGTCTTCTTCCCTCAAAGACGTGACTGAAACTGCACTATTGTCACGCAGCTGCATTAATTAAAAAATGACATTGCGGTGTTAAAATGGATAAATGATTTATGGGATAATGTGTGTAACAGTGTAAAGCTTTACCCTTATCAAATCCCTAATGAGCCGGATTATTAGAGTATTACGTCAAGCGGTGACACCGAAGTTTGTATTAAACTTGTCTGAGTTTGAGTGGAATCCCCGCAGTGGTCCTCTGTAGTCACTTCCATAATGTGAAAAAAAAAAAACAAAAAAACAAAACCCAACGCAGCTTTGTGGCGCATGTGTTTGTGGATGAGCCCAATCTGTCAATGTTTGAAAGGTTTTTGTGAAATGTTAATGAAATGAACAGGCGGAGATCAAAATATTTGCATCCTGTTATGTCAACACTCTTGAGACGACAACATTCCCCTCCCTCCCTCCCTCCCTCCCTCTCTCTCTCCCCCCCTCTCTGTTTATATATAGATATATTACTCTCTACCTCGCCTTGTGTCTTTACCCAAACAGATATGTGGGAGATGAGGAGAATCTCTTTTATGGAAAAACAGTGCCACCACAGGGCTGTTTGGAACCAGCACTCACATCTCTGCCCTCATTAGTGTACTGCAGCCAGTAGTGTGAAAAATCTGTAAAAAAATGTGTAAGAAAATCACCTACTTGTGGCCACTTTCATACAAACACATGAGCCGGACAGAGACAGAAAAAGCGGCTATAAAGGAGGAGGGAAGAAAGAGAAAGGAAGAAACCTCCAGATCTGAGCAATTAGATTTTTTAAAGCAATATCTTCAGACCACACAAGGAGATTAGTATGGACCGGTTGAAGCGAGAGGAAGATAGCAGAAATTTGTATTTACCCATTAAACCCATTGATCAAAGTAAACACACTCTGAGAGACGCCCCGTGCGGAACGAATCAATGGGGATCAATGAAATTAGACCAAAGAGGCCACAGCCTGTAAATATCAAAAGGTCGATTTGCCCGGCTAGAAGTGTAACAGCAGAATAATAAGCAAGCAGGAATTCATCAAAAATGGGGGAAAAAGGTGCTTCAAAAGTCACTGCTACATTTGGATTATCAACTGAATTATATAACTCGGTGTTCATGAGCAGTCAGATGACGATCACCCTTCGGAAACAGCGTCAAACGGGCGTCTGCATCACCGAGGCTCAGCTGGTGAGGGCGCTTACAAAGTGAAAGGCAGCGTTGTCGCTTTGTTTCCCCTCCTCTCACACATCATGGCCGTCTTTTCACTTCTAGCTGACTAATGATTAAAAAAAAAAAAAAAAAAAAAACTTCCATCAAAGTAATCTTTTAAAGGGCACTTCCCCAAACGCACTCGGATGATTGAGAGCCACGGTGATCCTCGGGGGATCTTGTTTTTGATTTTCTAAAAATCCACTCTTAAAGCAAGCAAAACCTCAAATGTGGAAAACAAATGGAACCTTTTAAAGCGTTTTTATTTTGCTTTGCATTGTTTAATCTTTCATACATTCCCTTATTTACTGCGTCACATGTGTTTTCTCTGTCTCATTACTTTAAATACACATTATTCTAAATACATAGATTTGCATTTAACACTTGAATTAGAAGGTAGAGGGGCGTTTTGGAGAACAGTTTTATTTATGGTTTTGGCGCGTTGCTCTTCACTATGTCTGAAAGAGACCCACGGGCATCATTTTGTAAAAAAAAAAAAAAAAAAAAAAAAAATCGAGGTGAGTCAAGCACCTGTCAGCAGGGGCTCAGAATTTGTCAAGTCAGGTTTGCGATTCTTCTGAATGCGGTTTGACATGTCAGACGTGAGACATGTTGGCAGCTTTTCCATCTGGAGGAAATCTATTGTGCGCAGACTGACGAGGCAGATGGGAAAAAGAGTCTTATTTTATGGGGAAGACGAAATCATTCACAGACATTTATTCAAAAGTTGTCACGTCACATTCAAACGATGTTTATGATCCAACTTTTGTTCATCGAGAGTTGGAGGGGGCAGCGGTGGACGAGGAGGCTGCCAAACCAGCGACCGCAGTTCAAGACTGCGCTTCAACAATCGGCAGAATGAATGTTCGCCAAGTATTTTTTCTGCAAAACAACAGAAAAGTTCAACAGGACCCCTCTTTATGTTGCATCCTTCCATTTGTTTAGATCGAGTTGTCTTTTTTTTTGTTACAAGGCTGTTCGGCTGTAGCTCAGGGGGGAGTGTGGGTCGTCTAGTGATCGTAAGGTCACCAGTTCGAATCCCAAATCAGCTGAGCTGCCTGTCGACGTGTCCTTGAGCAAGACACTGAACCCCAAATAGCTCCTGATGTGTAGTTGGCACCTTGCATGGCAGCCTCCGCCCTTTGGTGTGTGGATGTGTTTGCTTTGAGTGGTCATTAGACTGGAAAAGCGCAATATAAATACGTTTGTTTACCATTTTACAATGTTGTGCTTATTGTCTGGTTAGGTTTAGGCTCAAACACCACTAGGTCAGGGTAAGGAAAAAAAATCATGGTTTGGCTCAAAATGCCGCCCTCATGGATGGAGATGGTCCGACTTCCCCCGTGAAAAACAGCCGGTTTTGCTACAAAACTGCTGCAGATTTCTCCAGCTCTTCTTAAAAAAGTATCCAGTGTTGTGACTCCAACTCGGCAGATTGGCAGCATTGATGGATTGTAAAAGGGTCATTTTGAGGACAATTTCCAGCAGTTTTTGTTTTATGCCAAAACATGGTTTTTTCCTAACCCTAACCAACTACAACTACAGTGTTGCCACAATATGAAATTGAATATTGAACCTAAAGAAACCTACAGTTGCTGCATCATGGAAAGGTTTAACACATGGTCTGCAGAGTCGTACATTGCTGACATCTACTCCCCTAATAGGGTTTGAGTTTTCATAATGTGCTAAGCGTCTCATTTTAGTCTCATTCAAACTTCAATGTCAGTTTGTGACGAGAACAAAAGGAAAAGAAAAAAAAAACAATCAAAGTAATCCGACCACACGCCGCCATTATGCTTATTGTGTTCCGCTGTCAGGTAGCAGCTGGGTAATCACACATGTCTGCTGGAGGCATTTTTAATCAACAGCTATATGGAAAGTGCACCAATGAAATCCTGTTAACTCTGAAACCCAGATGCGAGGCCATCCCGTTGCTAATAGCCCCATTCGAACGAGAGCAGCGTTACGTTTATTATTAATGAATTACGCCTCAGCCTCTGTGTTTCACGATTTCATTCAGATAATGAAATTTCCTGAACCTCTTGTTGCCCGGATACAATTGCGCAAGGTCAAGATATAACAATTTGTCAATGTCTGGTTAAGCGGAGCACAACAATGTTTTCTTAGAAAAGTGCATGTTGGACCTCCGATTTGTTTTCACAGCCGGTACAGCACATAAATATACATTCCAATGCAGCGGCGTACAAATAAAAACAATACATATAATCCTCATTTCCGCCAATCATACTTCCCAGCTCACGGCAGTATCAGTGAGGCAGTTTGATCAGAAAGACATCATTATTTTAGAGTTTTAGAGTTGTGTATCTCTGCCGAGATGAAGTTAAGTGACACGTTGATTGAAGGCTTATTGATTTATGCGTATCAGTTGCTATAGTTAGAGCTGGGCGTGCGGTGGCTCTGTGATTAATATCTGAGAGACTGGGAGTTGAAAGGTAGGGTGATTTTTCACACTTACATTTCTTTCTCGAATTGCAAAATAAAAGTTTCTGCTCGGCATGGCAACGGCACAGCGGAGAGTGGATTTCTGCGGTATTTTCAATTCAAACCCAGTGCCGATAAGAAATATTAATGGAGGGATGACGTTGGAGGCGTGCAGGCAGGCTGCATCAGCAGGTCTTCGTCATCATAAACAGCTCCCCCCCTCGTTTCATTACTCCCACAGACTGCGCCAAACTACTTCCTGACATATTTCAAACTGATCCGCTGTCAACAAACGCCCAACATGGCCGTTGTCTCATTTGGTGAATGTATTTGAAGGGGATGTCTTGTGACACATCTTTGATGAGCAATAGTGGTCGCTGCTACAAATACATTGCATTTCCGGGAGCAACTCTATTATAAACAGAAGCAGATGGGATTTAAAATAAAACTGAAAAAGTTCCTGCTTGGCTGAAATAATTAGCTTACATCCTGTCTGGTACACAAGCTCGACAGGACATTGAGGGGGCTTTGAAATCAATTTGGGATCTTGGGTTTCCTGTATGAATCATTTTATGTTTTGTTTTTTGTTTCTTTTTTTTACATTTTAAAACAAGTGCTCATCTTCTTCAGTTGTTTCGGAGAATCCTGCAGCCCCGTTTTTTGCTGTGAAGCTCCAGATTACATCTTGTGGACTTTCTGAAACTTTCTTTCTGAGGCGTATCTTTTAAGGATAAAAATCCTGTGTTTACCAAAACTGAGTTCACTGTCTGTAATGAGTCCTGAGACATTTAAAGCCCTTTAGCAGTCTTGCCATGGGTGGAGGAGGAGTTGAGCACAGTGTGGGGTGTGTGTTTGATGTGCTGATGACTGCAGCTGCAGGTAGTTAAAGGTGCACTGCTGTAAAAAAAAAAGTGAGAAAAATATAGCGAGTTTGATCGGCTGTAACAGGGTCTTGATAATAACTGTCTCACTCTTACTGCTCCAAGTATTGAAATATATGGTGATTGGAGAGGGGCCGGTATATATTGATTTGTGTAGCGGGTGTAAAGGAAGAGACTAAGGTTACAGCAGTGAGGGGCTCTGGTGTCAGGCGCTGACGTTTTATTATGACACTGTATCTCTTCTTTTGGTCTGTGGTCGATTGCTGAGGAAGATGCAAACCCCCTGAATGAGATCTGGTTAAGCTGAGACACCTCAAACTGCACAGTTAAGGTTCAGGATCGAGGTCGTACACAGTAATTAAAAAAAGGAACCGGTGTTGGTGGGAGACGGCGCGCACGCTACAATCTCCGATCCTGATATTATGATAGCCTTGAGCTGGAGTTATGCTCCCACAAAGACAGGCGTTATAAGTTACAGACGCCCGCAGAGAAGGCGACACGCACACCTCCCTGATGTCAACAACGCATTGCTCATCCATGCACGTCAGTCAGGCTGAGCTGTTGACACATTTCCTGCCAGGTTTTTGTGATGTTACACCCAAAGTTTGTACCTGAAAACACCCACATGTGCTGTACTACACAAGTGCACATTCGCTCAAATGCACACGGACAACAGCCTTTAGAATTTCTGCAGCGGGGCAACAACATCAAACTGCTTCTTTCCACTTTTGCTGCTGAGGGGAGAAGTAATTATTCATGAGTGCAAGACGTGACGTGTCAGAAAGCTGTAAACAAAGCTTATTTTAGGAATTTGAACACATGAGAATGCTTTTTTTTTTTTCTTTTTTTTTTTTTTTCCCCAGTGTTGTTGCTGATGAAAAGTAACTGCTAGCAACGGCAGTTTGCCGCTCATCAAAATAAGAACCGGATCTCTGTTAGGGCTGCAGCTAATAATCGTCTCCATTGTCAATTAATCTGCCAATTATTTTCCTGATTAATCAAAATTGTTTGGTCCAACAAAATGGAAATAGAAAATGGTCAAAAGTGTTTATCAGTGTTTCTCAAAGGCCAAGATGACGTCCTCAATTGTCCCGGTTTGTCCACAAGCCAAATATATTCAGTCTGCTGTCACAAAGGAGTAAAAAAAAAAACAACTATTAAAAAATATATATATACACAGATTTTTTGGGGGGGTTGATCATTGTGTCATCACTCAAATGTTTCACATTTCACATTTATTATCATTATTCCCATTATAATCATTTTTAAAGGGGCACTTTGTAGTTTTGGAGAAGAAACACAAACTCAGAAATATTTATCTTTTCCATAGCTGAATAAACAAGCTGTTCTCAGAGGAAAACAAGGTCCCCAGAACACTGTTCTGGAGAGGTGGCGGGGTCTGCCACATATAAACAAAGTACAACAGTATGAAACTGTGCTGTCCTTTAAGGGAAGTTTGTTTATTCAGTCACGAAAATGTTAAGTTTGTTCACATCCAGGCTACATTCGTGTACGGTGTCTGATATAACAGAAAATAATAATGTTCAAACTGGCAACCGACCCAATTGCAGAAAAAACAACAAAAAACAGAAGCCAGAAACAAAAATCCACTCCCACTGATTGATTGACAGCTGATCTCTCAGTAGTGAGGTGCTAAAACACCTTTGCGAAGACAGAATAGCAGCTTAGCTGTGACAACTTAGCACTGATATTGATGCCAGAATAGAAAAAAGTCAAAGCCAAAAAAAAAAAAGAAAACTCGACCAAAATCCTTTTAATGTTTTCTTTTTTCCCCCTTCCAAGAGCTCATTGATTTCAGCTTAACGACAACACTACCATCTTCATTCCAAGGCGCCCTTTCTTCTAAAAGCCCATGAGCCGAGGCAACATTTTTCCCACTGTGCTACTCGTGTCACATTCATAACATGTATCAACAAGCATGAGAACCTCTGCCTTCAACAAAGCAGATCACCAGTGGTGGAGTGGGAAGGCTCGAACGTCGCATTTAGCAAGAAAACGCGTTTGATCGCGTTAAACTAACGTAAGAACGAGTCCAAAACAATTACAGCACGAGTCTGGATAAATGTGCTGCCTCATGGGCTGTTTTACCCAGCACGCATCTCTGCTCGAGTTACTTCTTCCCTGTCTCGCTCAATTGCAAAAATCTCGACAGTATCCCACTCCGAGGCTGCCTCTTTGAAATCCAGCTGTGTTGACAATCTTGCGTCAGACTTCAGCTTCAGTGCACCTCAACACTCTCTCATGTAGCGGCACATCAACAGCCAGCCTCGCCGAGATGTTACATACTCTTTGTCTCCCTCTCCCTCTTCCTGTCTGCTCTCTCTGGCAGCCTGTTTGACACCTGCTGCATTATGAAGCAGAAAGTCAACACAAAAATAACACAGAAGTGTGCCACAGCATATCAAATCAATTCACTTCCCCCAGGCAGGGGCTGCATATCAATCTCCGGCCACATACCGCTCTGTGTGAACATCTGAATGAGACATCCCGAACAGGAATTCCTTCTGAAATAAAAGACGTTTTTAGAGCTCGAACGCGTCTTTCTGACGTCAAGTCGAACGAGACAAATGTGCGATTCAGCAGCCGGAATCTTCTTCAGATATGTCAAATTGGAAGTTTCTTTAACAGATCTTGTTTTTAGAGTTATCTTCCCCCGAACACATTTTGCAGGAAAGCCGGGAAAAAAAACCAAACCTGTCACTAAGTAGCTTATATATTTCATTTGGATTTACATTTATAAACATGCTGCATAGCAAAAAAAAAAAAAAAAAAAGCGATCCAAGATGCATTTTTCAAAATACAAAAACGCACATATATCCAATGTATTTCAAAAAGGTAAACCACACTATAGAAATCTTAGACTGCAACAGGAAACATGAATGCATCATATCACATTAAGTAAGGGGGGGGGGGGGTTCATCCTGTTAGTGTGCCTCTGCTTGGCTAAGCAGCACACTCCGGCTTCCCTCGAGCTCCACCAGGAGTCCAGTGATTGAACTCACATGATTCCTCTGAATGAGCGGGCGAAGGTAAAGCAGCCTTGCAGAATTGGGTGAATGGTGCGAGTGTGTGTGGCGGGTGCGTCTGCAATGTGGAGGGAATGGTGGGATGGGGGTGAGTCGTGCGGGGAACACTAAACTTTATTGCGTGGCAACGACCGATGCTCCGACAGTTTCTAATGTACCCCCTGATGTGTTAAGCTCACCCCAGACCTTTTTTACATTTTTTTTATTTTTTTTTTTTTTTTTTTTGGGGGGGGGCTGCCTCACTGAGCTGCCATAGCAACAGTTTCAAGCCCTTCCTCCAAATCTCATCTAGTTCCCCAAAAAAAAGGGGGTAAATTATGCAGTAAGTTAGGAAGCAAATCAGCCAAAAAAGACTTTAGAAGATGCATGCAGCCGGCATACATTTCACACACCACAAACTCTGAATCCCATGAAGGCAAAGTAGCGCTTTGTTTTGCTCTTGCCTTACCTGTGTAGCTTTGACGTAGAGTTCCAGATGGCTGGATTATAGACGACTGATACCTCAGGTTGTGGATGCTGTGCTGGAGTGCACACGGCAGTGAGTAGCAAGAAGCAAAAAGCGGTGGGAGGAAGGAGACAGGAGGAGGGGGGGGGGGAGAAAAAAAAAAAGGGAGGAGGAGGACGAAGGCGCAGATGCTGAATTATGGATGTGAAGGGGGAGAGAGAGAGAGAGAGAGAGAGAGAGGGATTCCTCTGCCGCCCTTACTCCCTAGATCGCAGAGAGTGAATCATCTTCTGCACGGATCAAATGGCACAGTCCACTGAAGGGCTGGGTCGGCGCGATGAACAGAGCAGAGGGTATCTGCCGGTGCTAGGATGGGATGTCGTGGGGGGGAGGCAGCGGCGGGAGGGGTCTAATCAGTTTATACTCTGGCTGTAGCTAACAGTCCTCCGTTTAACCAGGTAATCAATACCTGGGATTCTTTATAGGTCTCGGTATCCAACCTCACCTTCTTCAACGATTTATCCTCCCCTCGTCCAGACTCCCTGAATACATCTTTTCTCCCCCCCCCCCGACATAGTTTCACACATATCAGGTGCTTCTTCAGGTGATATGATTGTAGCTACATTCCTTGAAATATTTAACAGCTCTCTAAAGTCTGGTTACCTATTTGGTGAAATAAGCACACGCCAATTTAATTAGCCTCGTTCTTATCCAATTGTATGTGTTTCTTCAGTGACCCCCCCACATCGGTGTGTTTTTTTTGGGTCGGCAATTTCTAACACATACTGCGCTGAACTGTGGGTAATCAAATCAATGAAGTCAGGAGTCTGCACCTCAAGCAGACTCTCAGACTCTCTGGAAGCCTGCACAAGGTCTTCTTCAGGGTCCTTGTGGACAGGATGAATTGTGGGTTTGGAAAGCCTTCGGCAAAGTCTGCGACCCTGCAATAGTGGTGAAATCCAGACTTTTGGATTCACCCTGAAAGAGATCTGTGGTGCGGTGGATGATCATGTCATGGTGTATGACTTGTTTACACTCGTGCTTTAAATATTTATTGATAGATTTTTGGAGGGGCGCTTGAAGGCGCCGTAAACATTATTTAAATGAGCTGGCCAGTTGCCAGGATAAAAAGTTAGTAGTGAACATTTCACTGTTCTTGTCAGAGATCACAAATTGTGTCATTTCACACTCACAGTGGTGGAGGGGATGGTCAGTGGAGTTAAAGGGAACAAGGCTGCCGAGCCAGTGACGACGGTTTGAGTCTGTGTTTTGGCATTTGTGTAAAGCCACTGGACAGTTTTGAAGAGATCCGCTGCGACACAACCGGGTGTTTTTAATGAGACCTCAGGACGGCAATAGTCGTGTTTGTGGGGACCAAAATAGGCATTTTTAATCCAAAAAAATGATGTTTTCCCAATCCTAACCAGATTATTTGCACAGCGTTGTCACATCTAACTGATCTGAAAGAAATATGAACTCCTAATATAAAGAAATGTTAAGTTTTTACTTATCTGTAGTATTGCAGAAATCTACATCGCCAACATTTATTCTGGTGACTTTGTTGCATATAGTGCAGCAATCGAGGAGTAAAATTAGCTTACATTCATTTTCATTGTCCATTATCATAGCTCCGTTGCTCATGGGGGACAATTCTGTCCGTCTGCTGTCAAGTGCTGGGCAGTTGGTAAGGGGAAACCAAAATGGACGTGGCAGCGTGTAAACCAAAAACTAGAGCTGAAAGAAGATGAAATGCTTTGCAGAGCTGAAGGGACATTGCAGAGTTAAGGGGATCATCCCTTGTGGGTTTCTCATTACAAGCCACCTCTTCTACAGTCCACATAGTCATTTGACCACAAAAATTGATAAGTGCAGCTTTAAGTTAGCAGGCTAGCATATTTACCGAACAGCTTGTGACGCTGTCTATATTTGCACAAACAATGCACAAAGGATTGTAGCTGTGCCAGTTTCTGTCGTTGTGCTTATTCCTCATCCCATCCCCCCCCCTCTACTCCCTATCTGATTAATATAAGTCCCTCAACAACCCTGGGTAAACTCCTATCAAAACCTCCTCAAACATCATCTAGCGCTGTCTGGATCTACAGTCTTGAAAACTCAGCCGAGCTCCTCTCTTAGGATCTGGTCATGTTTGAGACAAATTCCCCTTTGTTTAGCAGCATCCACCACAACTCAAACCTCCATCAGCGCAAAATCCAAGACAAATGAATCTCCGGTGCGGCCCAGCCCAGACAAAAGCCCATGTGGTGTTGCAACTCGAAACCACTCTCTTCTTCCATTGCAGTGCTCATTGCATCACACTGCATTATCATACAGCTTCGCTGCCTCCATTGTGCTCAGTGTGAAAGCTATAATATACAGCTGGATAAAATAAACTGGTTCAAGCGATCATTTCCTGCATTGATTGAGTGTTTCAACAAACTCAACGCTGCATTATAGCAGTGCATTGTGAGGGCTACAGCTCTCAGTCTTCCATCTCACAGCAATATTCAGCTCTGAGAGCACAATATTTTACGGGTGATGGACAAGTGATCGCTGGGAAGTGCAGTACAAGGACACCGGAGCAATGACTACTGAGGAGCGAGGAAGGAGAAGAAATGAACAATCTCGACGCCGGAAGACCGTCTGAATTCCATTTTTAGTTCAAGCTAGTGTCAGGTGTGCAAGTGAAGGTCTCCACCGATGTCGAAGTGGCAATAATACAGCATGTACGTACGGCAAAACATACGACAAAAATGCAAGATGAGGAAAGGAAGACAGTAACAAAAACAAAAAACAAGCTTTAAAAAAAAAAGGTGTTATTTGTAAGAAATATTGTTTTTTGAGTCTCATTCCCAACTCAGGGACGGCAGCCAACCGGTTGTACAATCCCAAAGCGTTATTTGTTTTCTTGAGTTGGGAATGAGATTCAAAAATCTACTTTTCTCACAAGTAGCACCTTGAATGATAAGAAGCTGTACTCAAAACAGACAAAAACAGACTGGGGCAAATCCAATCCAAAGAACTAGCTTACTAGCTAACTAGTTAACATGCACAAGGGATAATAAACAAGACACAGAAAAAAGGGTGGAAAAAGGACAAAGACAGGAAGTGGAAAGTCAGGAAAAGACACACAAGAATGAGCCGTACAAATTAATACAGGAAACATCTGAATTGAAAACTAATACCATGACAATGTCCAGTTGGACTTTCAAAATAAAGCTTGCTGACAAACAGTTGATATATGACGACTTTTGGATAGTTGTTAATGGTAATAAAACTGCCACGTCTCATCTTTCTTGTTTTATTTTCTATTTTTTTTGTTGGTTCTTGTGTCCAAATGTAGAGCTATACCGACTATACCAAGATACAGCCGACTACCTACCACGTACCTGTAGTCTTTGCCAAATCCAAGTCACATTTTCTCACACTCTTGTTTTCTGTTATTTACCGTGAAAGGCGGGCGATCGAGCTGATCGACAGTTTAAGAAATGGCTGCACACGCCCCGTTCAAATACCAATAAGTGCAAACAGTCGTGAGTGCATGCTCCATTCCTGCAGATGGCTGGCATTGATGCCGACTGTTCCATCTTTATCTCAATCTATACGATCAGCCGCGATGCCCCTTCAAGTGTACATCATTATATTGACGGCGCTGAGGAGCATTTGTCTCCCTCTGAGCGTGCCCTCGGCTTTGTGATTGAGCTTTACACCTGTGTTTTCATCCCTGTTAGGTTTCTGCCTTGTTGAACCGATCCTCGGCTTTCTCCCGTGCTCCCCGCCACAGCTCCTTCGCCTATCAATGTCAGGCTGTCAGAGGAGGTGGGAGTCGGCGGCGGCTCCTCCGCTGCTCAGCCCAGCCATGCGTCTGTAATCATTCTGGCTGCTGCGGTGCTGATTGGTGCTCCTGTGTCGGGCCCTGCTGTAGGTGAGTGATCAGTTCTCCGGGATACACAAGTCTGCCGTTGATCAATTGCCCCATTAATCCAGCCGCAGAATGGATAATGCACAGCTAGCAGGGATACACGCTCCAGCGCTGTGACACAGGCACGTGTTCTCGTTTTGCAGCCCTTGTAAAACAACCCCTGAGGTTGTTTCAGGAGAAAAAAAAAAAAAAACAAGTCTTACACTGATGATGTCCTCTCGTACCATTTGCATAATGTAGTACCTATGCTAGAGCTGAACATTACCCTGTGAGAAGCACAGCTCTCACTCTGATGATCTACCGGCTTATAATGGAGGGTTAAGGGTTGATAACACAATCGTTAAATCCATCTGGGAAATGATCAACCTGGAGCCAAATTAATTTCGCAAAAGGTCTCGGAAATGCCGTCAAAACACAGACCACAATTACCAACAGCCACTTAAGCTTGCTGCCTGTGTAAACAATGGTGACATAAAGAGGCGTGCATGATCATATACAATGTCAGACTGAAAAAGCAGTCCTTCCCTTTGCAGTGAGAGGGAAGGTGACCTGGTTTTTCGGTCCAGACTAGACTGCCACTGTAACGCCACATTCACACACACGGAAGTGGCAGAGCGCCTCGCGCCTCAAGTCTGTAGCTTTCGGGCACGTTCCGCGTTGAGCACACAGTTCCCATACTGTCCTCCAACCAAATCGGGTGAATGAGTGAGTAAATCACTTCCCGATCCAGTCGTTTACTTGTATTGACTGGGTAAATCATTTCCCAATCTTGAAGTTGAACGAAGCTAGAGACTGTTATGATCATCATTTCCTGCTTTTCATTCGACCTCATTCGTGGAGTAAAAAGTGAAGCGGAGGAGAAAAACAGCTTCTGTGTGCGTCTGTTTCCCCTGGGCATAAAAGTAACACTATTGGTCTCCCCTGCCATAAATCATAGACCATTTGCATGAAAATGTTACATTTGCTACTATCCCATCGTGTACTGCTAGGTGACTTTTAATCTGGAGTCTCTGCAGCTGGCTGATATAAGTATGTGTTTTGGAGTTCCATTCATTGTGGCTGTCTATTCCCGGTCTTTTTGCCGTCTCTGTGTATTAATGGGGGGGTAAGAAGTCCCAACTCGGTTGCTGGAGTAACTGCTGGCAATGTGCGTTTATGAAAAAAAACAAACAAAAAGGACATGTAGACATTCTACGTTTCTTCCAGTTTTATATTTGTATTTTTCTTTGATTGCAGAAACATCAAGTGTCGACATTTTACCCCGGCCGCTGGGCTGGAGGAACGCGCGCCTGTGATGTCGCAAATACACAAATTCTCCTTGCATTCAGGAAAAAACAAACATGGTGTGATGTGCTGTGACATGTGTTTGCCTTTTCCCGTGAGTTGTCCCGAAAAACCTCGAAAGACCGGCAGGCTGCAAAGCGAAGATGAAACTTTTCAGAAAGTTTCATCTGAAAGCATTTATAGTTCGATAAAGAGCAGTTAATGTTCATCCATCCTCACAGCATTTTAACGATCAATCAATCCCCCCCCCCCCCCCCTCCCTCAATTTCAACATTGATTCCGAATAATGCAATCACGTGAAATAACATTAAGCTGATGACTTGTTTTGAAATGATTTTTTTCCACTCCGCACGGTCTCGCCTCGTTTATTCCGCAACTAAATAAAGACGACGTATCTGACAGTCGTCAGTGCAGGTCGTGAGCTGACTGACATCTGCTTCGTGAGAAAGTCTCGCCGCCAACTCTACACGACTTTCCGAGTGGGTAATATTTTTTCCTCTGGTAACACTGACGCACTGTAACTGCAAATCCGTGGGAACCTGTTAGAGTCTGTGGGAAGTGAAATATTTAGCTTATCTGAATAAAAGTGGAATCTATTCGCTTTGCAGCTCCTTGTTAACTGTGTGAAAATACGCCGTCCCTCTCGTCGCCTCCATAGAACATCCAGTGTTCGAGTCGCGCATGCATTTTTGTGCCCGGTGCAATAAACAACCATACACAAACATTATAATACATTTCAAAATGTATTGTTAAGAGGACACGGGACAGCTTGCTCTTTACAGGTTTAGAGGAAATCGTCAGCTCAGCAGCTACATTTAAGATAAAAGAACATTTGTGAGACAAGCAACTCCCTCACTTGGTTTGTTGGCTCTTTTTCCCTTATTCACCGTTTCTCACTGAATCTCTCGCTCTTGTTTATTTTGGAGCCTCAGCGATCTAAAATTAAGGACTGCAATTCAGCACTTATTTCCCCCTCGCAGACGCACTGTTTTGTATTTAATTCTGTTTTCACATTGTTTCTATTTACGACCCGCTCTCGCTCCCGGAGACTGTCTCTTTTCATACCCAATAACAGCGCCGCGTAGGATATTAGAAAACGTGGTACAATATGAAATTTGACTGTTGATTGGTTTCCAAGAAGTGAGCGCGCGTTATCATTCGGTACTAACAGAGGGTGACAGGACACTGACGGTGGAAACCGAAAAACAAGAAGCTTCATTTATGATTTTTTTTTTTTTCTTTTACAGTCGCTACAGAATACGACATTTTGTATTCCCTAGCATCTTGATTTGAGTAAGGAAGAACTCCTTCAAAGCCATGAATGGGGGGGAAATGGAAGAAACATTGACTGTACATTGCATGTGTGAAGAAAAGAGAAAAACATAGTTTGAGAAACGGCCAAAGTCCTCTCTGAAATTGGACTATTTAAAAGGATAATCAGACTGTTAACATGCTATACATTTGAGCTAATACTGCCTTTGTTCTTCAAAGATGTTTCTAAAGTTCTGACAGTCCGGCTCCTGAATTGTGCATTATATTAAGATATGGAGTGTCCAAATCCTGTGTACTGTTTGGGTGTTTCATTTCATTTCATGTTTTTTTTTTTCATTTTCAAGGACTCAGAACTCCGCCAGATTCACTTTGTGGTATAGAACTGGAAAATAAGATTCTCTACTTTAAAAAGTGAGCAGTCAGAGGCGCTGACATTGAACTTCCTCAGTTGAGTGGAAGCGACCTTAAGTGCTGAAGCAGACACAAGTGTGGCGGTATTGCTTGGCACACAGTACAGGAAGTCTGGCCCGCATCCACGCAGCGTCTGATGAGTTGCTCCGACGGCAACAGGTCAGGAGAACGGCGCACCTAACTTTCTTTTCTCCAGAACACGAACACAACAACAGTTCTAAATCCTTATCATTAGTAAACAATTAGACCTGGTGATGCTCTGCCTCCCCTGGCTGCTCAAACCTCATTCCACAATGAAAAGTTGTTAATAAATCAAGATCCTTGTGACTTTTGTTTACGAGCACCGCTTCCATTTTTAATTGGGATACGTACGTGAACCTTAATGAACCGAACACAGAGATGCAAATTTTGCAGCAACGCACAAAAGAAAAACCCCCAACACAATCAAATCACAAATTTACACTTCAATGGGGGAAAACGTGTTTACTTTTTTTTTTTTTGTTTTTTTCATTTTCCACACTTCACATCCCGATAACCTGGCAACTCACCTGATAATTGCTTTTTGATTCCAAATTGTAGTCCCATGCGAGTCGCCGCAGTCGCGGCCCCGGCAGAGCTGACGCGCGCACACCCAGGAGGAACTGGAGCAGTCACGTCTCAATCATTAATTAGGAAGATAAAGCTGAGCGGTGCACTCGCTCATTAGCTGCAGAGCGACTGGGTGTGTTGTGCATTCTGCTCGCCCGCCGCTCACTCTCTCCCCGGACAGTATCAAGGTCACTGTCTGCACTAGTTGTGCTCTGTTAGCAGCATTTTCGCGCGGTGCTCGTACTCCATCAGGCGTTCGACCACCTTGCTCTACGAAATTAGCCGATCATTACGGAACAGTTCAGACGTAATGACTGAAATGCGGCGCTTATTGAGGTTGCCTGCGCGCAGTGCATTCCCCCCTCTCTCGTCTGCTTTATTGCTCCTCTCGGTATTGACAGGACAGTACATTTGTACCACGGCGCGCTAATACTACAAAAGGCGACCTAAATTGCTTTTCGTATGCCCGCGTCTATACATCTGCTCACTCCACTCGGCCCCACTAAATGTCCCCGGCTCAAATAAATGAACCCATACGAGTTGGAGCAATGATGAGTGAGGCGGGAGCGGGACCCTCCATCATCCTGTCTCCCAATCACCCACGATGATTGAAGCCAATCAGTGGCATCAGGGCCCACCTCTTTGCTCTCCCCTCGCCTCCATTTGTGACCCAGTGTAAAAAAAAGCGCTGGCCTTCCCACTCCGAATGCAATCCGCACTGCACCCGCACCTAATTGAGGTTTTCTAAATCCTCCCCTCCTTACGTATGGCTCAATCATGCCCAGATTGTATCATCCATAAACATTGTGCTTTTGTTTTGTTGTCGTTTTTTTTTTTTTATGTGTGCATGTGTTTGTATGTGTGCATGTGTTTGTACATGTGCACGTGTGTCTGGCTTTATCTGAGCTGGTGAATCCCTGCAACAATGCGCGCCTTTGCCGGGAGGAAATCTCTTTCCTGCAGCGTTGAGATCACGGCTAGATTCGAACAGGGCATGCAGAACCTGAACTTTAAAGCTTCATAGTTAATTGATTTTCATGACATTTTCATACGAATACATTTCATTATTGCATTTTTTCCACTCTTAACATATTCATAAAAATACAACAGGGAGGCAAACTGAGCCCGTTCTGGGAATCCTTTTAAGTTTCCTGTTCTTATCGCCGTGTCGGCTCCTAGAAAAGGTCACTGCGGCATCTGTTGCTGCGTGACCTTGTTGGTCATGTAATGTTGCATGTTTTGCCAATAGATGACAAGTAAACTGAGGAAATTGTCTCTTGAAGTCTTCTTCTGCAGAGGATGGGTGGGTGTACGTGTTAATCTGTCTACTTCATGAAGACAGTCAGACAGTCCAGTGATGAAGATGGAAACATCTGACGGAGATATCGCTCTCTGGTGAGTGCTGAGTTTAGTGAGAATTGACCTGCTAGCTTACAGGTAATGCAAAGCAAAGCAGCTAATGTGGCTGTTTGGGTCAAATAAATGTGTGTATCACAAATAATCACAGATCATTCAGCGGCAATTTGGTCGTGAACACATCTGTAGTGACTCAGGCACACAATAAGTAATGCTTTTCTTTATTATATAAAAATATATGTGTTTCTTTTTCGACGACTTCCCCGTCCCGAAAATAGTTATACGCGACCAAATGAAATACACTGTTACCTTGAGTATTCTTGTGGATTTCTCCGGGTTTGAACATTGTTGGAGACATTAGGGATCAAGTCAGTACACTGCTCAACAAAATATATATAACAAAAGTTTAGTCAGTCATTCTTAGACTTTTTTATGCAGAACTCTCACATATTATATCTTAAACTCGGAACCAAAAATGTCAGTTCCTTGGTGCCACTTAAAGAAGTCAGAGGACAGTGATGTGCACAAGGGGGGGCAGGGGGGGCAGTCGCCCCCCCTCGTGGCCCAATTGTTGAATTTAATTGAATTGTTGCATGCTAAAGTGCCCTCCTGAGAGCCAAAATGTATGCTAAAGTGCCCTCCTGAGAGCCAAAACGCATGCCAAAGTGCCCTCTTGGTTGGCAAAACACACTAAACTGCCCCCTTGGCTGGTTAAAACATGATAAACTGCCCTCTTGGGAGCCAAAGCACGTGCTAAAGTGCCCTCTTGGGAGCCAAAACACACGCTAAAGTGCCCTCTTTGGAGCCAAAATGCGCGCTTAAGTGCCCTTCTTTTCGCCCCTGCCCTCCAAAAAGTCTGTGCACGCCACTGTCAGAGGATATTAGGATTAATCCTCTCGAGACCATTATTGCTTGTTTTTCCTTTATTAAAAATTCTTTAGCAATGGATCCAGTAGACATCAACATTTCACTCTGAACCATGGTAGTCCTCCCTAAAACCAGGCTGCAAGCAGAGCTAAATATAACAGGAATTTGCGGATAAGAATTAGTATTCAGGCTTTGCCACTCGAGTGTCCCAAATGTTACTCACTTTCCTTTACTCCCCTTTGTCTTCGACTCCCATTTTGGTGTTCTACTTTTGGATAGGAGTGATTGGGGAAGGGAATTATGCATTTTTACCTTCAGCCACATCGGTGAATTGGGTTGTTAACATTAGCAATGAAAAGCACTGTGGTATAACAGACAAAAACAGTCCCGCAAAAAAAAGCATCCAACATTTGGAAACGCAGCTCAGCGAGAGGACTAGTTATATAAGACAGGCTCCTGTATTTGGTTGATTTTTGAATTACAAATAGACTTAAATTATTAAAAGCTTATCTACACGGTTGCCAAAGGCAAATGTGGGATTTACTTTATTTTCATAATGTACCGAACAATGTGGGGTAACATATGCCATGGGCGCCTCCAGCTCGCGCACCCAGAGGTCTTTTGAAATGGGTGACACACTTCTGCCCAGGAGATAGAGAGCAACACTGCAACCATTAGTCACCACAGGGAAGGGTCAGAGCTCTGTCTCAGCCGTTGGCCTCATATCGGCCCACTGAGACTGATCTGGCTCTAATGATAGCAAGCGGTGAGCTCTTGGACGTTTCCTGCCTCACCTGTGACCCTCGTCTCACTTCAGGAACGGGCAACTGGTGGCTCGTGAACTGCACCTGCTCCCCGCTCCCTGCTCCCCTTCAGGAAAAGTCCACATTTTTACCGTCCATTCGCCGACGCGGCTGTAACGTGAGCGATGGGGGAATATTTATCGGGGTTGCTGACCTGCAGCACCCCACCTCTGTGATTCAAACTGAACAAAAAGGGAAAGAGGAAGTCATTTTGTTCTCACGCTAAAGAAAAAAACAAAAACGCTCGCAGCAATACAGCACAAGGAGAATCATTATTTTGATCTCTATCAGCTTGTTTTTTTGAATAAGCAAATGAGATTTCTCGACTCACCGTCCAACGCAAACGGCCACAGGTGCACGCGCCACTGCGCACGCAAACATACGATGCAATTAAAGATGTGCTTTCCTCGAGTGCGCTTCAACATGTGGAGCCGGAGATTAAACCACCAACCCTGTGATTGATTTCATGACTGACTCTACCACCAGCTGCCCTACACGAGCTAGTATCTATTTATAGCACCCATGTGATCAAAAATTCATCACAAGTACCTGGAAAACCATCATCAGCAGTGATATCTGAATGATGTTATTATGAACACATCAAAAACGAAATTCATGACTCACCGTAGAGCTGACTGAGGTTGTAAAAGGTTAATGTATCTGAAGTAAAAAACCAAAACTAGGTGTGATAAAACACTTTTGGTTAAAGTGGAAACACTCATGGTTTTCTTCACGCTAGCGACTACCGACAACACTGACTTCATTCATTCATTTAGCCCATAATAGAGACGTGACAGCAGATAGTGTGCATGTAGACACACCAGCTCCGGAGTGGAGAGTCGGATGCAGAGCATGAACTTCTGGAGGAATAAACACCCGGAGTCATGGCAGATTCTGCTCTGATCCGGAGCCGCTTACGGAGAGAGGAGAGCTCAGAGATTACTTCATAACTTTCGGGGATCAAAAAGGTGGATTTATATTTGCTTTTATCAGCCTGACTGCAGCAGCGGTCCACAGAGGTGAGCTCCACTGTCGAGCGTTTATGTTCTGTAATGTCGACACTCACCCTCTGAGTGTCATCGCTTGCTGTCTTACAGCTAACACGGGGTCAAGAGATCTGGCTGTTTCGGGGCAAACACAAATAAACAAGCACCGTCCAGCAGTCAGACTCGCTTTGCTGGTTTGCGAAGTAATTTAAGTTTTAGTCACGTCACATTTAGTTGCAATTTTGGACATCTTACCTCTCCAAAAAGGTAAGCTGCCTGGAGTAAACGTGTGGATTTCTGTGGGTTTGCACAATCTCGGAAACATTTGGGATAATGTAGGCTCATAACCCAATTAAATATTTGATTAACTTTTTATTTTGTAAGATTTCAATTCATCAAATAAAGCTCAGGTGCCATCAGCCACCTCAGAATGACAGAGCATTTCACACACGATGTCAACAATCTTTAAAATAAAATAATAAAAAAACTCCGAACATAAATTACAGTATGCATTCTTACTTTATTTTCATTTAGAAGTTTGGAACTTGTCACCCTGCGTTATGGATATTAGATACCCATAAATAATTTGTTTGATTAAATTGTGTCTGAATCATGTGTGTTCCAAATAAGAGAGGCTCAAAACAGGCTTGGAAATGATCACGCCAAATGTTGCTGCGTAAAGCTAATTTTGCATCCTACCAGGTAGCTGATTATAGATAATTGCATTCACCTTACACCCCTGGTGTAAATCAGTCGCTGATTAGACGGAATGTAAACCAGCAGGCTCCTGGATCCGTGTGGACTCAGAATTGCACGCTCTTGACTCATTAGCTTACCTGTTAAGTGTGTTTGTCTGAAATATCACCTGGAAAGTGTGTGTGTGTGTGTGTGTGTGTGTGCGCTGCCTTGTGTTGTGTAATCCCTCTCGGTAGTTGTTTTTGTGCTTTCAGCCTCTCTCCTTTTAATAAAATGTGTGGATTTGTGGTGCGATGACGAAGCCATCGCAGTTTTAAAGTTTATAATGAGTGTTTTCTCACCGAGCTGTTAACAAGTTGGAAAAACAGTGTGTCTTGAGAAAAAAACTAAATACAGCCTTTGGCAACCACATGCTAAACTACTGCTGTGAGAAGGAGACTTGATACTTCAACAATCACATAAATGAGAGACATTTATTTTCCTCCTGCAAAAATCTTTGACTTCTGCTCCGTCTGAATTATATCAGTAAAATGGAGAAATGACCACGTGTTGTTTTCGGCCCCTCTCTTTTTGATATCGACTAATTCTGCCTTGCTTATGTTGAATAAATTGAAATCATTGTTTCCGGAAGAGGAATGTAGTTTGCAAAGTACTCGCTGAAAACTGAATACATCACATGCAACAGTGGGCCAGATCCATTCACTTGTTAACCAAGGTAATTGAACTTTTCTCTTCACATGTTCGACCTGTCATGTCTGCAGGACTAATGGCTTCTTTATTCATACTGGCAGGGTTCCATTTGCATCCCGCTGGATGACTTGTATTATATCTGACAGCAGAAATGGGCAAAATTAGACTTGTTAGCCACAAAAAAACACTCATTGTCGCAGCTGTGTTTCTCTGAGAGTTTTGTTGATTCGGTGCGTCGTGACTGAGAACTGTACATGTCACAGTCACGCATGAGAATGACATTTAAAACAGAGAGTTCAAACAGAATTACATGCAGCTAAATCAAGTTTTTTAAAACATGTTAGCATGTCTTCTAAAAGTAGCCACTATCAGGCAACTGCTAAGTCTCAAGTCTCATCATTCTTTTATAATAAACCTAGTTGTTTTTGATATTTGATTTGACGGGATTGCCTCCCACAGATTGGACTGGCTGACCACTGCGTCCATTTAAACCCCAGCTGACAGCTTCAGGTGCCTCTTCTGGCACTTCCGACAGATGACACCAGCATTTAGTTCCAGACGATTCTCACTTCTAAAGTAAAAATAAAGAAAAGGTAGTATCTTGGTCAATGGCCCAATGCTTCACACTTTAGGTCAGGGTCATTTCTCGAGATGCCCCTCGAGTATAACAATATAAAGATGTTACCATTGCCCCTAAAAACTAAATCTGACGAACAGGGGTCGCAGAGTGGGGAACTTACAAAGCACTGCACAAATCACAATAAGGGTCTGAGTAAACTGGTCCCTCGGTGTCTAAAAAAGGTGGCCACCAACCGATTCTCTCAAAATGATAGACTAACAAACAAAATGATTTGGACCCAAAAAACCAAAGGTGAAGTGGGAGTCACTGAACTGGGGGGGGGGGGAACTAAATGTATTGTAAATGGCCAAAAGAAAAAAATCTCAAACGCACTCAACCTATATTTTCACAGAAAGCCAACCGATGGCGTCGATTCCCTGAAGACCCACAACTATCTGAGCAGGGGAGCTGCAGCCGCCACACATAGTCTCCAGGGAACATCACACGTACACCCATTAGCTTCTGATGACCTGCGACCTAGATCTTGAGAACTCTCCATTCACATCAGGACCTTGGGAAATCTCTGGTCTCTGTCCATAACAAAGCAGAGGAGGAGAAGGTTCGGGTGGCTCGGTGGACTTTCCCCTCAAAAGTCCCAAGTCTGAGTCCCCCGTCCAAGCAAGAAGTTAAAGCTGACTTGTTTTCAAGTTCTGTTACATAACACAAGTGACATAACTGAACTTATTTTTATCCACAAAAAAGGTTTGCAACATCAACAAGCTGTTGTTTTTTTCTAACTGAAGTCATCCCATCTGAGAGAAGCACATTTGCCCTGCACACATTTTGGTGAGACTGTGAGCTGAAATGCTGTTGTAAATATGAGGACTGATTGTTTTTGAACATTTTGTATTTGTTAGGGGTGAACTTTGGTTTGTATTGGGCAATGGTCACATCTGGGATTTTATAATATAGCGCTACTTTAAACTTTGATTCATAACGCGCAGCCGGCATCAAAGAGCCACACAACATGTTATTTCTAGGTTCCCACTAGACTGGGTACACAACAACGTGACGCATCAGCAATTGTTTCTCCACACTAAAGCAGTAATTTACAGTGTTTCCTTTCCCCCCCTTTTTCTGTTCTTGTCACCCGTTTCACGGCAAAGAAACCGCACATGCACAGACAATTTTTCAGAAAAACTGCCGCAGCTTAGCAGGGGTGGTTTGCTTTTAACGCGAGAGTGCTCCCAGGCAGCATGATATTGAGCAAGAAGAATTCGGCAGGCCAGATTTGATGAGGATGACTGTAATTGAAAGTGGCATGGAAAGCGCCGCACTAAGCCTGTTGTTCCACCGAGGCGCTGTGAGGCTTCGAGGGAGAGGCTGCAGGAAACCGACTGACATCTGCTGTGGCTGCTTCCCAGACAGACATCTTATTTAGAAGTCTGCACACAAAACACGGAGTCCACTCTCGGTGTCACGAAACTTTCAAAAGTCAATACTTAGCGGAGGAGTAGGCGAAAGACGTCGTTCAAAATTGGGCGTACGTTTTGTAAAAGAACTCCTGAAATGCAGTGTGCACCAGGCGCAAACCTCTCGTCAGAACAGTCCCAATCCGAGGGAGCCAGCTGACTGAATTGCACTTTTGTAATTACTTCCATAATGGATATTATGCTTTACCCATTTACATGCTGCCGTGTTTGCTTTTATTTCATTACGCGAGGAGCCAGCATTGAGAGATGGCACTCTTTTTACTCTCGCAGCTCGCACCAATTAGCTCGCGGGATTTGGTTCTGCAAGCCTGACAACTGTAATGAGCTCCACTTCATTCATCGAGCATTCAGTGAAGCTGTTGAATTTCAGGTTTAATACTACGTTACCTCTCTGCACTATGTGCTATATTCATCTGCTGGTTCGTTTCAGTGACATAACATTGAGTTGTTCAAAACCACTGGCCTGTGTCTCCTTCTCTTCTTTTATATGCAGAATAAATGCATGTCTAAATCCCAACTCTGCCAGAATTAGTGTCGGCAATGTACGTTTCTGCAAGCCACGGATGTGTTGAAACTTTACAGGTCTTTATGTTGCAACTGTATCTTTCTTTACTACCAATTTTCTATTTTATGTTGAGACAACACCGTGCATATGGTCTGGCTAGGTTCAGGCACAACATCTACTTAGAAAGGGTTAGGAGAAGATCATGTTTTGGTTCAAACTGCCTGGTTTGTCTTGGAGATGGGCCAAACTCTCTTCTAAAATACTGTATCAGTTTTCTCAAACAGCTGGGAATGTTCCTAAGGTCTCCGTGCAAGATATCCAGTGGTGTGATGCTCACAAACATTGAAACGCCACAGTCCCTCATTGAAAATATCCAGTGGTTTCACACACATTTTGAACTTTGGCCACTGGATTGGCAGCCTTTTCACTCTGTAACCATCTGTACCACCGTCCCCTCCAATCTCCTCATAAGACATGTCATAAACATGTAATATGAATGTGATGTGAAAGTTATTGCAGAAATGTATGACAAGTACAAATGTGTGAATATCCGCAGTTTGCAAAAACGTTAACTGGCAAAATTTCATTCAGGCGACTGAATTGCTAAATCCTCCAACTAGGTACTCACTGTTATTCTTCATACCAAGCATGTACTGCGAAAAACAATGTGAATAAAAAAGCGGTATCCTTGCAGATCCCCTCAAAACTCGAGAGAACAGAACTCAAGTTTTTTATTTGACTTTAAAAGTTTTATTTTTAAAGAATTTCTTTGGTAGAGTTTTTGGGAGCAGGTGTTCAGTTTGGGAATAACCTAAATGAGAACAACTTCCTTAACTTTTAAAACACTAACTGATGCCAATTTAATGTTTTAGGAAATTAAATGAATCATTACTTTGAATATTTTGTGGGGATGCAATGGGACTGGAAGATTAGATTTACAAAGTCCATGGTTGTGTTTTCTTATGAGTTGTTCACCGGGGGAAATTAAAAGTCGATTTAGCCACAAGAAGGCGTGCTGAAGTTGTGCAGCGTCTCGCATTTACTTTTTTCCAGACATTTAGCTTCTTCCTCTGTTCCGAAATGATGAATACAACAGTAACAGCCAGCAATCGGAGGGATGTCACGGCCTTGGAAAGTTGGAGAAATAATCAAATGGATGAAATACAACAAAACGCAATCTGCCAGTGAAATTAAACATCATGACAACTGAGTTTGAATACAGCAGTGACTCCAACACCATGCAAATAAAAGTTTGCGCCGTTATTGTTTTTATTAATTCAAGCAACTCCACAGCTGAAAAAACTACCTTGAGCTGAATGTCTGAGGCTTGCATTGAACTGGGGCTTTGTAATGCAAAATTGCTCCCGTCAGAGTCATTGTGTCATTGAATCATGATTGCGTGCCAATCTCTCCTATACTCCTATAATAAAGCGCAGGTGTCTGTAGAGGCTCGGTAAATACCCAAGTTTGAGTGTGGTATAAAAGCTCACATTTCCTCCGGTCAAAAAAACAGGAGAAAGTCAAAACCAGGCAGGCAGATCAAAACAGGCAAACATACCCAGAAAGGGGTTAGGCAGAAGGGCAGAAGCATGATGGCCAGGGAGGCAGAACAAAAGGCCGGACCGCTAAGGCGTAAGCAGGACAGACTATCTGGCCAAAAGTGAGTGGAAAGAGGGCTGGGATTAATACTTCAGGGCTGATGGGGGAGAGCGGAAACAGGTGAGGGAGGGAATGGCAGGAAAGGGGCTATTGCTGGGCAGTAAGAGTGGCTGATCTACAGTGACAGGAGAGTGGGCATGAGGCAGGAAAGAGCAGACAGGAGAATGGATGAAAAAAAAAAAAAAAAAAAAAAATCACCCTAACCTTTTCCAAAGTAATTCAAATTGCCCAAGCTATTCCTTTTGCTCAACTTATTCGTAATGGTTTGGATCCAATTAATTCTTCTTTCAAAAAGGAAAAGTTGCAGAATAGGAAGTGGGGAAAAGAGAATTTAATGAGCAGACGTAAACTCCACATTCGTTTCTGTGAAGTTGAATTCACCCGACTCACTTCTTTTATAGAAAAAACACCTATTTCCTATTGTCACCGGGCAGGTGCGTAAACAAGCCCAGTCCCCGGGATATAATGTTATCAGCGCAAACCACAGATAGGTCCAAGGTTGACATTCGTACCAAACGTGGCATATCACACCCGCATTATGCGCTTATTAGCCACCTGCCGCAGCAGAAGGTGGCTGGGGGTCTAACAAAAAAAATAAATAAATAAAAAAAAAGCTGCCAGACAGAAAACAGGAGTTTAAGTCGCAGGATATTTTTTTTAAAACACATGCCGACATTTCCATCTGTTGTTGTGGCCTCGCACCCAGATGATTTCTTAAGCGGAGCTGTGGACGTTTCCAGCAGTGTTTCTGGTGACTGTGTGGATTCCCATCTGTTTTTTTAAATGGCGATTAAAACCGGCTATTTTTCACGGGATGCTGGACGGTCTCCATCTGCGAGCGTGGCGGTCACAACCATGATCTTTTCCGACCCCTAACAGAGTGATATTTGTGCCTAAACCTAACCAGAGCGTGAGCACTGTGTTGACGAAAGAGAAATAGAACATTAAAAGTTGCAAGAAACGTCCAGTTTTAACTCCTGTGTGTTTTTGCAGACATTTTCTTGGCTAACTCGGAGTCTCAGGTTTTTTGTCTTTGCCGAAGTTTGCTCATATTCTGATGTGACATTTACAGGCTAAGAGCAGGTGGTTGTCCTCCCACTCTCCCTGACGGATGTAAGAGGTGAAACTTGCATCCTTCCGTATAATTCTTCGGTGTTTACATTGTGGTTTTGGCTGCTTCCCATTTTATCTCGCAGTGCCGATTCATGACAGCCTTGTTTGAGCCGAGCATCAAAGACTCAAGAGACGAACAGGCTTTGACTTTCGAGCGGGCTGTCATTTCTAGAGCTCCGCCGCGGAAATCCACATCCACCTTTAAAGCAGCAATTCTTCTGCACAGCGGGCGACTTTTCACAGAAGAAAATTAGGTGTGACTCTGTGAGCCAGTTCTTTATGACTTATTAGTGATGACAAAGACGGAACCGAACGGGTGGAATAATTGGAAACGTAATTGTTCACAGTCTCGCAGACAATGTGCCAGCCTGAAAGAACAATTTGATATCACGATCCAGTCCCAATCCTCTGAGATCAAAGCTCACTCGTTTCTGATGCACTGAAATCGCTCTCGATTCACAGATTAGGAAAGTATTTTTATCCATCTTGTGCTTGTAGAAGAAGTAGGTGTTTTTTTTTTTAAAAAACTCTGAACCAATGACCCTGAAAGTGGCATTAGAGGGAAATTCAGGGGTCGTCTGAATCATTAATCCTCCTCTGGGCGCCATTAAAAGTGATACCAAAATTCATAACCGTGGCTCGTGGTTTAACTTGGCTGTATCCGAATGTTTACCCTTGCAGACTTGGCCCACATGCATCCGCTGTGACAGCCAGTTCTCACTCCCAGTGTGTCAAATACAGCAGCCTGGCCAGTCGCACCGCACTTTGACACTGTAGTTACCCCTCTCACCTCTCATTTCTGGAAGCACCCCTTCAGCGCGGTAGTAAAGAGTGACAAAAGGCCCGTGTGTTACAAAGGGGGAAGACCGACGTGTTTTTCAAAGATGAGTGACATGATTGAACAGTTATTAGAGCCCAACATATGATCTTTTCCTAAACCTAACCAAGTGCTTTTTTTGGCCTAAACCCCCAAAAAACATGGGACTGTTTCTCAATGTTAATAACAGTCCAAAAGTTCTAATATGTGGTACGTGAAATGTTTGTCTCTAAGCTTTATTTTTAAGTCTGACCTGACGTTGCATATGTTACTGCTCAGCCCTTCTCTATAAAACGAAGGATGCTGGAGGGGTAGAGCGTCATGGTTTGAAGCTAGAGGCCGCTGACCAAGCCGCTGTATTCCAGGAGTTAAGAGTAAGAACGTTTTGACTGTGTAATGCTCACCATCATCACATCAATTGCGCATATTACCCCTGACGACAGGGCCTGCACCTCAGGGGATGTTTATGATGCCCCATTTTTTATGTTTTATTAATGTTTAGCATTATTTCTTTGGGGGGGTGGCATTAAGATGTTTTACGTTTTCCTTGAGTCTGTGATTAAACACAAAATACAGCATTTGCATCTGTATTGCAATGATTTGTGGGTAATTCGGTCAATGAAGTCTTAACTCTGCGTCGCCTCACGCGCCACCTTGCAGACTTAATGATTCGTGGATTTGGACACAGGCACTCGGGGACTTCCTCGGTCTGCAACTGCATTAAAGCGTCGGCATTATGGTAATCTGTGTTAATTCGTCCGTAAACCTCCAACCGCGTTGCCGTGTGAAAGAATCAGACCGTTTTCCACAGCACCTCGAGCCAGAATTTGACTGAGAGGCAAAGATAAATAAACAGCAGCCGCAGCATCTTTGCAAGTCACCACAAGCAGAGTTTTGGTAACTACCAGAAAAGAAAATAAGGTTCCGTACCGAGCCCGAATCGAGTTGTCAGAATGCCTGGAAAAGCAGCATCACCAGCAGAAAAACTGGGGGAAAAAAAAACAAAAAAAAAACTTGCTGCACCTGTAGACATTCGTAGCAAAAACTCTTTTCACACCATCCTGTCATCAAGAATTACCCACATTTGTGTTGCCCTACTGTTGAACCGAAGCCGGTGACGCTGCCTAAGCTGCTTTTTTTGAGTCACTACCGCCACAGTTTGGAAAGAAGTAAAAAGAGGTTCCATACCGACCCCTAATGAGTAGTTGTCAGAATGCCTGGATGAAGAGTCCAGCCATCACTCACCCAAGTTGCTACTCGCTACTACACGTATAATAAGTTGTAATTATATAACCATGACTCAGGGCAGGTGTGAGCGCTATGTACACGCTTTCATTTACAGCTCATTCTCTTCTAAAACGTCCTTGCCTGATATAAAACCTTTTTTTTTTTCTTTTTTTTTTTCTTTAGATTTGGCCTTGAAGCAGTAGAATCCCTCTGCAAGTGCAACAAATCTATTAGAACCTGACCGGATCCCTTCTCAACAAGCAGGTATTTCAAGCCACAGGTCGATCTCGCACAACACAAGCTCACTGTCGTCCCTTGAGCTGATTATGTTTTTTTTTGCCGGATGTGAAAATGTTCAGGGCCAAGCGAAAAATTTCACAAAGTGTGGCAATCGGTGCTTAAATTCTCCCGTGCCTTTTTCAAAAGCGTTCTGCCGAAGAGAAACAGCCATTCCGGTGAGCGATGAACGTGATTTCAATAACAGAGTTTATCCTTTTGTGCTATTATCCTTCAATGAACTGTTTTCACTCTAAATGGCTGAGCTTAACGCAGCCCGGGGAGCTACATATCCAGCAGTCGAGTCAAATTAGGTCAAATCAATTCCCGGAGCACTTTGAGAAGATTTGTCATGAGGTGATTTAAAAGGAAACAAAAAGACAAGAATGCTTGAGAGAAAGAAAAAAGAAAAGAAAAGAAAGGTAAATAATTAACAGATATTAAAACGAGGGATATAAAGAAGAAACAGAATGAATACATCGAAAACTTCTCAGAGATTGTGAGCGTGTTTGATGTGAACGAGAGTGCAGCGGGTACAGATGAGCAACCGTGAACTCGGCATGCTCTGCACTGTGTCTATCATATTGTCCCCCCCAAAAAAAAGAAAGCTGGCAGGTTAAGTTGACCTTGACTTTACTCGTACGCATTAATACCACAGAGCAGAACGCAGGCTACCCACCATTACCCATCCAAAGCATAATGGAAGCCAGCTTTTAATACATAAGCCGTATAAATTAACTGTCACATCAGTTCCTCGCAGTGCAAGCCCTGCACTTAGCCATACAGTTTCAGCAGCTTGATGTTTCAATAAATTTAAAAGGGATTTTTCTCCTGCAGCACTGTAGCTAATGTATCCCTCGCAGCACTGAAAAAAAAAAATTAAAAAATGGACATTCTGGTGATGAATCATCCTGCACGTTTTTTGGTGCTGGTTTCAATTTTCTCTTTATTGTAAAATCAAGAAGGGATAATTAATTTAGCAGTGTGCAAAGTTGGCTTGATCATGCTGTACATAAATCACTCTGCTGTTATCCTAAAGTGGTCAGATCAGCATATTTTTTTTAGATGTAATTCATATTGTGATAAATCAAATTGACCATACCGGCTTTAAAGCTGCAGAAGGCAGATTTTCTTATGTAAAATAATACTACATCAGTAATGCGTATATAGCGGTCCTGTGCATCATGTGCTGCTTGATACATTATTTTGCTATTCGCTGTTTTTTTTCCTGAGCTACAGGGGATCCAAAGGCACCCCGTCTCTTCTAAATGAGGCCATGTAAGTGTCCCCTGTTTGCCCAGATGAAGAGTTTTTATTGAGTACAGTCACTCCATTTGTTCCGGGTCTGTTTCTTAGCCATACAGTTTCAGCAGCTTGATGTTTCAATAAATTTAAAAGGGATTTTTCTCCTGCAGCACTGTAGCTAATGTATCCCTCGCAGCACTGAAAAAAAAAAATAAAAAAATGGACATTCTGGTGATGAATCATCCTGCACGTTTTTTGGTGCTGGTTTCAATTTTCTCTTTATTGTAAAATCAAGAAGGGATAATTAATTTAGCAGTGTGCAAAGTTGGCTTGATCATGCTGTACATAAATCACTCTGCTGTTATCCTAAAGTGGTCAGATCAGCATATTTTTTTTAGATGTAATTCATATTGTGATAAATCAAATTGACCATACCGGCTTTAAAGCTGCAGAAGGCAGATTTTCTTATGTAAAATAATACTACATCAGTAATGCGTATATAGCGGTCCTGTGCATCATGTGCTGCTTGATACATTATTTTGCTATTCGCTGTTTTTTTTCCTGAGCTACAGGGGATCCAAAGGCACCCCGTCTCTTCTAAATGAGGCCATGTAAGTGTCCCCTGTTTGCCCAGATGAAGAGTTTTTATTGAGTACAGTCACTCCATTTGTTCCGGGTCTGTTTCTTAGCCATACAGTTTCAGCAGCTTGATGTTTCAATAAATTTAAAAGGGATTTTTCTCCTGCAGCACTGTAGCTAATGTATCCCTCGCAGCACTGAAAAAAAAAAATTAAAAAATGGACATTCTGGTGATGAATCATCCTGCACGTTTTTTGGTGCTGGTTTCAATTTTCTCTTTATTGTAAAATCAAGAAGGGATAATTAATTTAGCAGTGTGCAAAGTTGGCTTGATCATGCTGTACATAAATCACTCTGCTGTTATCCTAAAGTGGTCAGATCAGCATATTTTTTTTAGATGTAATTCATATTGTGATAAATCAAATTGACCATACCGGCTTTAAAGCTGCAGAAGGCAGATTTTCTTATGTAAAATAATACTACATCAGTAATGCGTATATAGCGGTCCTGTGCATCATGTGCTGCTTAATACATTATTTTGCTATTCGCTGTTTTTTTTCGTGAGCTACAGGGGATCCAAAGGCACCCCGTCTCTTCTAAATGAGGCCATGTAAGTGTCCCCTGTTTGCCCAGATGAAGAGTTTTTATTGAGTACAGTCACTCCATTTGTTCCGGGTCTGTTTCTTAGCAATACAGTTTCAGCAGCTTGATGTTTCAATAAATTTAAAAGGGATTTTTCTCCTGCAGCACTGTAGCTAATGTATCCCTCGCAGCACTGAAAAAAAAAAATTAAAAAATGGACATTCTGGTGATGAATCATCCTGCACGTTTTTTGGTGCTGGTTTCAATTTTCTCTTTATTGTAAAATCAAGAAGGGATAATTAATTTAGCAGTGTGCAAAGTTGGCTTGATCATGCTGTACATAAATCACTCTGCTGTTATCCTAAAGTGGTCAGATCAGCATATTTTTTTTAGATGTAATTCATATTGTGATAAATCAAATTGACCATACCGGCTTTAAAGCTGCAGAAGGCAGATTTTCTTATGTAAAATAATACTACATCAGTAATGCGTATATAGCGGTCCTGTGCATCATGTGCTGCTTAATACATTATTTTGCTATTCGCTGTTTTTTTTCGTGAGCTACAGGGGATCCAAAGGCACCCCGTCTCTTCTAAATGAGGCCATGTAAGTGTCCCCTGTTTGCCCAGATGAAGAGTTTTTATTGAGTACAGTCACTCCATTTGTTCCGGGTCTGTTTCTTCTGTCTGCTATAAAAGTGATCAAAGGAGCGAACGCGAGTGCGCTGTCTGCAGTTTGCCGACATCAAATGACATGACTTCTGTGAAGCGAGGTTACACTTTCAAACAATTACCACTGGATGCATTTTTAAAGCTGCCAGCATGGGAAGTCGCCCGCTGTAAGTCACAAAGACGTGGCTTTTACGAGAGACACACACTATGTTGCCAAAACTATTTGCTCACCTGAACTTAAGTGATATTCCATTCTTGATCCATCGTCGGTCCACCATTTGCAGCTATAACAGCTTCAACTCTTCTGGGAATGCTTATGGGAATTTTTGACCATTCTTCCAGAAGCACATTTGTGAGGTCACACACTGATGTTGGACAGGAAGGCCTGGCTCTCAGTCTGCGCTCTAAGTAATCCCAAAGGTGTTCTATCGGGTTAAGGTCAGGACTCTGTAAAGGCCAGTCAAGTTCATCCACACCAAACTCCCTCATCCATGTCTTTATGGACCTTGCTTTGTGCACTGGTGCACAGTCATGTTGGAACAGAAAGGGGCCATCACCAAACTGTTCCCACAAAGTTGGTAGCATGAAATTGTCCAACATCTCTTGGTTTGCTGAGGCATTCAGAGTTCCTTTCACTGGAACTAAGGGGCCAAGCCTAGCTCCTGAAAAACAACCCCACACCATAATCCCCCCTCCACCAAACTTTACACTTGGGACAATGCAGTCAGACAAGTACAGTTCTCCTGGCAACCGCCAAATCCAAACGCGTCCATCAGATTGCCAGATGCAGAAGTGCGATTTGTCACTCCCGAGAACGTGTCTCCACTGCTCTAGAGTCCAGTGACGGCGTGCTTTACACCACTGCATCCGGC